>NW_026622930.1:36085372-36388402 GCF_023065955.2 Ursus arctos | reverse complement strand
CCAAAAACCATACGTAACCTTGGAATTAATTTAACCAGAGATGTAAAGGACCTATATTCTAGAAACTATAAATCGCTCTTGAAAGACATTGAGGAAGACACAAAAAGATGGAAAGATATTCCATGCTCATGGATTGGAAGAATTAACATAGTTAAAATGTCCATGCTACCCAGAGCAATCTACACTTTCAATGCTATCCTGATCAAAATACTGACGACATTTTTCAAAGAACTGGAACAAATAGTCCTTAAATTTGTATGGAAACAGAAAAGGCCCCAAATTGCCAAGGAACTGTTGAAAAGGAAAAACAAAGCTGGGGGCATCACAATGCCGGATTTCGAGCTGTACTACAAAGCTGTGATCACAAAGACAGCATGGTACTGGCACAAAAACAGACACATAGACCAATGGAACAGAATAGAGAACCCAGAAACGGACCCTCGGCTCTTTGGGCAACTAATATTTGATAAAGCAGGAAAAAACATCCGGTGGGAAAAAGACAGTCTCTTCAATAAATGGTGTTGGGAAAATTGGACAGCTACATGCAAAAGAATGAAACTTGACCACTCTCTCACACCATACACAAAGATAAACTCCAAATGGCCGAAAGACCTCGATGTGAGACAGGAATCCATCGAAATCCTAGAGGAGAACATAGGCAGCAACCTCTACGACATCGGCCAAAGCAACCTTTTTCATGACACATCTCCAAAGGCAAGAGAAACAAAAGATAAAATGATCTTGTGGGACTTCATCAAGATAAAAAGCTTCTGCACAGCCAAGGAAACAGTCAAAAAAACTAAGAGGCAGCCCACGGAATGGGAGAATATATTTGCAAATGATGCTACAGATAAAGGACTGGTATCCAAGATCTACAAAGAACTTCTCAAACTCAATACGTGAGAAACGAATAAACAAATCATAAAATGGGCAAAAGATATGAACAGACACTTTTCCAATGAAGACATACAAATGGCTAACAGACACATGAAAAAATGTTCAAAATCATTAGCCATCGGGGAAATTCAAATCAAAGTCACACTAAGATACCACCTTACGCCAGTTAGAATGGCAAAAGTAGACAAGGCAAGAAACGACAATTGTTGGAGAGGATGTGGAGAAAGGGGATCCCTCCTACATTGTTGGTGGGAATGCAAGTTGGTACAGCCACTCTGGAAAACAGTGTGGAGGACCCTTACAAAGTTAAAAATTGAGCTACCCTATGACCCAGCCATTGCACTACTGGGTATTTACCCCAAAGATACAGATGTAATGAAGAGAAGAGCCATAAGCACCCCAATGTTCATAGCAGCATTGTCTACAATAGCTAAATCGTGGAAGGAATGGAGATGCCCTTCAACAGATGACTGGATTAAGAAGTTGTGGTCCATATATACAATGGAATATTACTCAGCTATCAGAAAGAATGATTTCTCAACATTTGCTGCAGCATGGACGGCACTGGAGGAGATAATGCTAAGTGAAATAAGTCAAGCAGAGAAAGGCAATTATCATATGATATCTCTCATGTATGGAACATAAGAACCAGGAAGATCAGTAGGAGAAGAAAGGGATAAAGAAAGGGGGGGTAATCAGAAGGGGGAATGAAGCATGAGAGACTATGGACTCTGAGAAACAAACTGAGGGCTTCAGAGGGGAGGGGGATGGGGGAATGGGATAGGCTGGTGATGGGTAGTAAGGAGGGCAAGTATTGCATGGTGCACTGGGTGTTATACGCAACTAATGAATCATCGAACTTTACATCAGAAACAAGGGATGTACTGTATGGTGACTAACATAATACAATAATTAATTTTTTAATGTTTTTTTTAATCAGCCTTGATTGAGGGTATAAAAATGCTAGGCATCCCTGCCACACAAAGAATATAAAAATAGAGCAAATACAAGATTCAGTTTTTCAGTTTTTGATGTTGCTTTATTTCATGATAAAGAATCTGTAAATATAGCCACTGTTGGTTGCCTCATAGAAAAGCATGGCTACTAGGATAATCCCAAAGCATTTCCTTTTATATTTACCCATACATTTGTGTATAGGAGTATGCGATACTCTAGGAAAAAACAAAGTTCTAATGGGAATCATGATCATCGTTGAATAGAGCAAAACTTTGGTTTATTTTGATCCTTTCTTTCATTTTCTTTGCTTCTCGGCCCCATGTTTCTATACATGAGTAGAAGTAGAGAGATGATAAAAAGGCTTCTTAAAAAGGATCTTTTCTCATGTACCACTCAAGGTTCAGAAAGTGTCTCAAGTCTTGGTTATTGATTTAGTGTTTATAGCAAATGCCATCCTTAACCTTCTTTTTGCTAATCAAACAAATCAATAGGAGGCAAAGAAGTACCTCACCAAAGGTGAAAGAGCACACTCCTGGTGAATAATATGCCATGGAGATCATATTTACATATGTTAAAAGCACAGCAAGGAGACTGACACTTTCTACCCACAGTCTAGCACATATTTTAATAGTCACTATTTTTAGAGTAATGTCATTCTCTCGATGACAATGAAGAGAGTTTTACATATTAATCTGTCCTTAGACCAAATTTGGATAAATAATTCAACTGCAAGTTTGTTCAGGTTTCAATCTTGTCACATTTAATCATCATAAGAGCAAATATTATGAGAGAAAATTTGAGGTTACTTAAATTTTTTTCACTTAGAAAATGTGTTTCCCTGTGTATTTTCTTGCATTTCTCTCATTTTTTCTTATCTCTTGGCATTACACCAGCTCAAAAGGAGATGCATCCTACCAAATTCATAGGATTCCCTATGCAATGCTAGTGTCCAATTAATAGTAAGGGCATTCCCATGCCAAAAGGACACTTGCAGAGTTCACAGTTTACCATCCATTGCTTTCCCCTGAGCAAGCTGAACTGATCCTGCTCTTTGCTCTTCCTTTTCTCTCTCCTGCTGCTGCCTCTCCTTGTCTGACCTCAGATACCTTCTGCCTACTCTCTTAATATATATACATAAAATGTGGTGCTTATTTTCAAAGCCCTCTGGTATTTCACAGCAGCCTCTTATTCCTCGCTCTAGCTTCTCCTTGTTGAAGACTCGTTATTTCAAGGTAGTATATCCTAAACTATTAGATTTTAATAACAACTTCCATAGACTGGGTGAAAATATCACTAGTACACCTAATATCCAAAGATACTTCATGTCTTCCAAAGCAGAGAAAACAAACCTGTCTAAATAACTTTAGGTATTCAAAATGGAAAATGGCAAGTTTCTTTAAAGCAAGAAGTAAACCAGGTAACTAGTGCTATTTTATGTACAACTTGTTGAATATTTATGAATATCTTTGAAGAGGAGATAATAAATAACCTTAATTAGAGAAGTTATATAAGACTCTAAAGTTAGACTGCCAGGGTCAAATTATGGTTCTATCATTGTACTAGCTAGGCAACCTTGAACAAGTGACTTACCATCTCTGTGCCTCAGTTTTCTCTTCTATAAAAGTAGGATTATAGAGTTGTTGTAAGCATTAAATTGGTTAATGTTTGTAAGGTACTGAAAATAGCACCAGACATATATACAAATACTGCTCTGATATAGTGTGAGTCTTACTCTCATAAAATCAGTAGATAGATAGCAAAGGAGAAGTTACTACTTCTCTCAGTAAGGATCATGGTCATTATCACAGAGGAATGGACTCAGAACCATTAGAATGAGAGAACATCAGTGCTCATAAGACCAATTATATTCTAATACTTCATTTTAAGAGAAAATGGGAGTTAGTTTGGAATCATAGCCATGGGATCAAGTTAGGGGCAGCATCAAGACATGGTGAATAATCTGCAGAATGTGGCAGTTGGCTGCATATGTGAAGTGAGAGAGCAAGAGGAATTAGCAGGAACTAGATACTGGCCAAGCATCTTGGAGAATGAGTATCTCTTAAGTGCACAAAGCACTATGGAGTTTTGGACTGGGTAATGGGATGCTTGGAAATTTGTCAGCAGATAGCAGAACCATTGCAATAGCCTGGAGTTTGAGGTCAGGGGTACGTGATTGGGAGGAGAATGCCAAGACCAAGGCAGGAATGTAGGCAGGTGACCAAATCCAGGATTGAGATTTAAGGAATGAGAAAGGTGAAACAAGGAAAGTCCTCATCTGGGAAAACTAAGTAGAACACACGTTTAGGAAATAATCTTAGGCGACCTCCATCTGTCTCCCAAGGCATTAGATTAAAGCCTTCCAAATCTCTCTTGCCAAAAGCCAAGATGTATCCTGGATACGAGGAAGTCATCATCATAATGTAGGAGTTCAACTAAGAAGGAAAGAAGAATGAAGAGTTCAGAAAACAGAAGTTTGTCACCTTAAAGTCTTGGAGAGAAACTGAAGAACTTAAAAAGAAGGATGTTTCTACAGTTTTAGATGATCCAGTGTAGAAGGGTTCCTGGAGCAAATGGAGAGAGAGAAACAAAATTATCAGTCCCAACTTATAAACAACTACTTTGAAGCATGCAAAGGTCATCGATGAAGAAAGTGCCTGGAAATTCACAGAATAAAATAGCTAGGAAAAGGGTCAGAACATACTCAGATGTCTCATACAGATACACAGAGATTTGATAAATTGAACTTAGGTCTTTGAGTTTAAGAAGAAATAAAGTAACACACACACATATATTACTAAGACACAGCAACAAATGTATAGCTGTGGAAAACTACATCCTGCTCAAAATAAGCATAAGTTTTGCCTTGTTTGGTTTGATTTGGTTTGGTTTAGTTTTCAGAAGGGATACAAGAGACATCCTCTGTTATGAAGGCATACATTTCTGAATATTGACATGAATTTCTACATGGAAACTAAGCCTTTGGCTGATGGTAAGAAGAGGGAATATGAAGATGAGTATATTTTGGGAGAACCAAAAATATACTTTGCTTACTTAACAGTTGTCATTCCTGTGCACAGGTCTGGTCAAGAGGCCACACAGGTAGCCAACTGAGCAGACAGAAGGTAAAGTATGGCTTTACTTTTTGGCCTTGAGTAAGCATATCAGAATTGTGGTGGTAAACAGATGTGTGGTCAATAAAGCCTGCATCTTCAAGCTTCCTAATGGCCTCATTGCTCATTAAGGTATAAGGAATATTTAACAACAGACTCTTTTGATTGCAACCTGACTTCTTCAACATAAATATTGAGAATATAGATCTGAATAAGAGGTATCGGTAACTCTCAACCACAAAAGTATGTATTTAATCTATCTGATGCAAAATTATAGTGGACAGTGGTTTCAACCACAAATCAAAGATCAGTGTCGCATGGGTACAGTGTGGTGAGGCCTGCCCCTTGATATTGATCGATCCTCTGAGCCACAGCCCCACACACAGATGATAATTACCATCAGTCATACTGGCAAAGAAAGGGCCGCAGCATCTTTCTTCCACATGTCAACTTGCAGCAAGACACTGTCATTTAGGACAATTTCATATTTTTAGCTCTATAATTCAGCCTTAACTATTTGTAGGTAAATAAGAATTATAAAGTCACATTTAAAAAATGGGGTCTGGTGTGTTATCTACTGTACTTATAAATGTTTTTAACAGTGAGTTGTAACCATGATATTTATTTGAAAATAAAAGAATATGGTTTTTACAATATTCTGTAATTCTGATAAAACATTTCCCAAAGGAGTCACATTACTAGAGTGCATATATGTGTGTCTGTCTGTAGCTCTCTTAAAATTTCTGGAATAAATCAGATAAAAACATAAACCATTGCTGAAACAATTTAGTCTTTAAGCAAATTACATGAACTTTCCACCAAAATAAAAAAATAACAACACAAATTTTGCATCTTTAGAAAATTTTATTTCTCCAGAGTCTTAGAAAGTGTATTTAAATTACCCATATTCCAGCTGTCTCATGCACTCAATGAAAGATAAGTCCTTTACATTTTTCTGTCTCCCTCTACACCCAGCATTGCCTGTACAGAGTAAAGGACCAATAAACATTTATTGGTTGATGAATTAAAAATAACAGAACATGAAATGAAACAGAATGAAAAATGAAACAGAACACTGCTAGATTATCATCCGCCTCTTGTTGAAAATAAAGATTTAACAACTGTCAAGCATATAAAAACTTCAAAGGATTACCACAAGCCTCCATTTGTAAACAATGGTGTTACAGCATGAATCATTAAAAACAAAACAAAACTGTGTGTACACCCAGGTTCTCTAGTAAAATTTTCCTGGGAAGTCTTGAAAAAAAGGCTGTCAGTTTAGAACAACCTCTCAACAACACGTTCACCTTTCACAGCACACACAAATGAACACACTAATCTCAAATGGTTCTTTTGCCTCTGCTGTCAGTGTCAGCCACTTAAACTTCTTCCTTTCTTTCCCTTCAGTACCAATTGTTTTTTTTTTTTCCTAGTTGTTTTTGAACAAATGGGATAAATAGCCTTGCGTCTACTTTTTCACTTTTTACCTCTTAACCCTTTACAGTCTGTCTGCCATTACTTCTCTACTGAATCTACTATCTCAAAGGTTCTACTTTCCAAATCTATTGGCAGTTCCTCTTATGACCCTAGCAACCAAGTTGCCATCTGCCTGTGGACTATACCATTGCATTTCTTCTGTTGTCCTTCCTCTGTCTTCTTTGCCCGTTCCCCATTTTCTTCTTGACCCCTACAGCCATTATGAGAGCACCTGACTAATAATGATGATCATCGCTACACTAGTGACTAGTGAAGATTCCTTACCACAAGCTAGGTACTAGTATCCAGTCATTTTATCTTCATAACAGCCCAATGAGGCAAGCACTAGTGTTGTACCCGTGATAAAACTGAGACACACCGAGTTTCATTAACCTGTTGACACCATTAGTAACCCATAAACCTTGTCTGGATTATCATTTCCAGCCCCTTTCAGATAGTCTCACTTGTAAAGTGTTTAATTTAGCTTATCAAAAAATGAACTTTTTATATTCACACACACAGTCCTTGACAAGTTCCTCTGCCTGACTTTAATGTAATAGTGATGCAATTATTTTAGTCACCAAGTCCAAAACCTTTGACTCCAAAGGCCCTCTCATCCAGGTGCTATTCACTTTTCATCTGTACATTCCTATTAAAGTAAGTATTTGCTCATTTTCTTTGCCTCCATTTTTCATTGCCTCTGATTTCCTTTACACATACAGTGAAATTCATTGTCCTATAACACAACTTTAATCATGTCACTCTCTTGCTTGCACCTTCAGTAGCTCACCATTTTCTTAATAGTTTCAGAACACATTTGCCATTTAGTAAAGCACGTAAGGCCCTCCTTATTCTAGCCTCTTTAATCTTTATGTCCTCCTCTGTAATATATGCATCATGTGGTCAGGCCATTCCCCTCAATGCATGCCATCATTTCCCATATAGACCTCTGTTTATGCCTTATCTTTCTGCACTCTCCCCTAATGCTTCAACACTATATTCATTGGAGTTCTACCCACTGGATTCCAGGGCCACATTCTTCTTCTGAACTCCAAACATACTTCATACCTCTTTTATAGCACTTGCCATATCTTGCCTTAAATAACGGCTACTTAGGGGCGCCTGGGTGGCTCAGTCGTTAAGCGTTTGCCTTAGGCTCAGGGCGTGATCCCGGCGTTCTGGGATCGAGCCCCATGTCAGGCTCCTCTGCTCGAAGTCTGCTTCTCCCTCTCCCACCCCCCTGCTTGTGTTTCCTCTCTCACTGGCTGTCTCTGTGTCAAATAAATAAAATAAAATCTTTAAAAAAAAATAATGGCTACTTATTTTAAACTCCCCCAGTAAAAAGTGTAAGAGTATCTTACTGTTGCAGCCCTAGCAGAATCATGCTTAGTATTTCACAAATAATAGATTTTGAATAAATATGTTTGAGATTCAGGGATAGATTTATGGGGAGATTGGTGAAAATTTTATCTACTGACAGCTAATTTAGTGAAGACCTTTCTTTAGCACAGCTCTGTAAACCCATGCAGTGAATTAGCTATGTGTTTGCACAGTGAGGGAAAGGATGGTTTTACCAAGTAGTTTCTTAATTGAAGCATTCAGTTACTTCACATACTACTTTGGAATATTAAGCGTAAAACAGCATCATAAAAATTTTACTAGGAATCTGTATTGGAAATCATCTCCCAAAATTCATTCTGCTACTTCTATTTAGCAAAGGTAACCCGGTATATTTGGCCAGCCATATTGCCGCCCTGCTAAAACTCAACATGTCCTAGTCATTCTTACAACTATACTAGGATCTATAACTAAGTCTTGGCCCATGAAATGTAATCAGAAGTATTTTGTAGTATTTCTTGAAGTCTCCTTAAAATTTTGAGGCATTTGGAATGCAGTTGGAATGGATGGGGCTCCAGTAGCCAATAGAAATAGAAAAAAAAAATGATTTTTAAAAGCACAAAATATTGATTTGTTGCCCATCTCTCTAGAAATAAGATGATTATGAACATTCTAAGATAAAACGATGTGTTATTTTGAAGAGGATTATAAATGCATCACTACAAAACAATATAATAGGGCTACACATTTGAAATTAACACAAAGAGTTGCCAGTTACTTGAAGCTATTTGCAATAGAGAAATAGGACAACCAGAGAGGTAGGTCTTTTCCAACACTAATGAGAGAGGTTTTCAAGAGATTTTAATGAGAGAAATTTTCAAGTAATATAAAATATGCCCGATGCAGATTACTATCATATTCTTGAGTATTTCTTGTTCAACCTATACTTGCAACTATATTTAGCTTACTAGTACTTACCAAAATTCATTGCTACAAGAAATAGACTATGACTTCAAGTCCTTTCATGTATTAGATGTCATCATGTCTTATACATTATAAATTCCCTTGAAATCTAACAGTATTTAAACTGAGACAATTTGGAGTCTTTTTTTTTTAAGATTTTTATTTATTTATTTTTGAGAAAGAGAGAGAGCGTGCTATGTGCACAAGGGTGGTGGTGGGGGAGACAGAGGGAGAAGTAGACTTCCCATTGAGCAGGGAGCCAAATGCGGAACTCGATCCTAGGACCCTGGGATCAGACTTCAGTGGAAGGCAGATGCTTAACCAACTGAGCCACCCAGGCACCCCCAATTTGGAGTCTTTTGAATTCATTTTCTTGAGGAAAAAAAAAAAACTTTACAGTAAAATGACCTTCCTCCAAAAAGGAAAGAAAGGTCATATTTTTAATTTTTTCAAGGATATGACTATGATAAACCAGGGGACCTTTATCCAAATGTGATAATTAAAGCTCACCTGTGTTCATTGTATCAAACTCTTTTTTGTGCAATTCTAACTATGGAATCTGAAAATGCTCCTGTAAAACTTGTTGTCATGACAACAAAATCCCCGGAAAAATGATGCAACTCTGTGTGTAAGGGAAGCATTCATGACATGATTTAACAGAAAGATGCTTCAACCACCCACTACAACCCCATTTTTCAGCTTGTCTATTGTTTGCTTACATTTTTTTTAACACTTAACAAAATTTCCACCCTACATAGCTCTTAATAAATATGCTTAAAGTAGCAATTGTGTTTGTCTTTACCACTATTACTTATAGTGAATAAGAAAGAGGATGACTAAAATTTGTCAAGCCTCAGAAATTATTTAGAAATATTTTTCTTGATCATTCATCTTTGATTTGGTTTGAAGAAGCTCCTTTAAACATCCTCTAATAGATTTCTGTATAAAGGAAATGTTTGCTAACTCTGGGCAAGGTGAATTTATGAAAAAGTATAGATTTGTTATTTAACAAAAATGAGAAAATAGAAGTGAAAAAGTAATAATTTTAAATAAAGCATATTTGGTTTTGTCTTAAAAAAATAAATAACTTCAAAACCAGTGCCAAAAAACCCTTTCTGCTATTTGACTTTTTCTTAAATCTTAGCATCTAGACTGTAAAATGGGATTAAAATTCTAATAAATTTCAAAATGTAAAATATGAGCGATACTTTCCCATTTGGAGGAAAAGTAAGAAAAGGAAACTAAGAAAAGCTTTCTTTGGTCTGTAGCTTTCTTACCCAATGTGTTTTATTACTTTCTTAATTTTCTTCTTAAATAAGAAGAGGTCTTTCTCACTGTGCTTATAAACAATCTCTTCAGTCCCTCTTCCACCTGTATCAAGAGTTTGAGGGGCACCTTGGTGGCTCAGTCGGTAAAGCACTCGACTGTTGATTTCAGCTGCTTAGGTCATGATCTCAGGTCAGGGTCATGAGATCGAGCCCTGCCTCGGGCTCTGCACTCAGCAGGGAGTCTGCTTGAGATTCTCCCTCTCCCTTTGCCCTGCCCACCATTTTCTCTCTCTCAAATAAATAATCTTTTTTCTTTTAAAAAAAAGAGTTTGATACAAGAGTTTGATAACCTAGCTGTACCCTTTGATTTTGCCAAGTTAGACTCCTCATCATTTCCCAGAAGTCTTTCCCATCATTTCCCACCCAGTGTCTTCTTTCATCTGTTTTAGCCACTGCTACAAGGCAAGGAAAGGAATAGAAGCATATAGATCAGAAAGAAAGAAGTAAAACTATCCCTATTTGCAGATGATATTATAGTCTACATAGAAAATCCCAAGAACACTACAAAAACACTCCTGGAACTAATAAGTTCAAAAAGGTCACATAACACAAGATAAACATACAAAAATAGATTATATTTCTATATAATAGCAACACACTTGTAGAAACCAAAATTAAGAATGTAATACTACTTATAATCACTATACGTACATAAATATACCTTATCTCCAATATAATTTATACTTATATCCTGATAACTACAAAATGCTAATTAAATATATTTTAAAAATCTCTAAATAAATAGATAGATTATAGTCATGGATTGGAAGACTCAACAGAGTAAGGATGTTAATTCTCCTGCAATTTATATACAGGTTTAATACAATTTCTATCAAAATTTCAATGAGATTTTCTATAGATTGATATAGACAAAATTACTCTAAAATTTTATGGGAAAGCAAAGGAACTAGGATAGCTATAAGTAATTTTTAAAAATAAGAGGGGTGCCTGGGTGGCTCAGCCCACTGAGCATGTAACTTTTGATCTCAGCTCAGGTCTTGATCTCAGGGTCGAGTTCAAGTCCTGCATTGGGCTCCACACTAGACATGGAGCCTACTTTTGAAAAGTAATTAATTAATTAATTAATTGTGAGGAATTATTCTACCCAATTTCAAGACTTATTGCATAGCTTCAATCAGGATCATATGGTATTGTAGAACAACAGACACATAAATAAATGGAACAGATTAGTATGACCAGCTGATTTTTTCAAAGATGCAGATACAATTCAGTGGAGGAAGAATACCGTTTTCCACAAATGATTCTGGAACAATTAAACATCATCTATAGACAAAAAAGTAATTGTCAACCTAAGACTCATACCTTCTACAAAAACTAATTCATTGGCCTATAGAGTTAAGTGTTAAACACAAAAATCTGAAACTTTTAGAAGATAGAAGAAAATCTTCAGAACCTGGAATTTCATGAGTAGTGTTTAGATATCATTTGAAAAGCATTATCTATTTTAAAAAATCTCTGACTTGGACTTAATCACAAGTAAATACTTTTGCTTTACAAAAGACCCCGTTAACCTCAGAGGGGAGGGGGATGGGGGAATGGGATAGACCATGATGGGTAGTAAGGAGGGCACGTATTGCATGGTGCACTGGGTGTTATACACAACTAATGAATCATCGAGCCTTACATCGGAAACCGGGGATGTACTGTATGGTGACTAACATAATATAATAAAAAATCATTAAAAAAAAAAAATAAAAGGAAGTAAAAAAAAAAAAAAACCACAAAAGACCCCGTTAAGAGGATGTCCATACATTTTATGGATTGGGAGAAAATCTTTGCAAACCACATATCCTCCAAAGTACTCATATTTAGAACATATAACTAATTCTCAGAACTCAACAATAAAAAAAACCCAATTCAATAAAGTAAATGACAAATACATTAAGAGACATTTCCTTAGAAATGATATACTGATGACAAATGAGCACACAAAAACATGTTCAACATCACTGGCCATTAGGGAAATGCAAATTAAGCCCAGCATGAGACATCATTATACACCTATTAGATTAGCTCAAATGAAAACAGCGACGATACCAAAAAAGGATTCAGAGACACTGGATCTTGCATGCATTGCTAGTAGGAGTGGCAAATCATACAGTCAGTATGACTGAAAAACATTTTGGCAGTTTCTTAAATTATTAAACCATTACTATGTGATTCGGCCATTTGTACTCTTGAATGTTTACCTCAAACAAACGAAACTAATGTTCCTACAAAAGCCTGTACACAATTATTCGCAGCAGCCTTATTTGTAGTAGCTTACAACTGGAAACAACTAAAATGCCCCTCGATGGTGGAACGAACTGTGGTACATTCAGATCATGTAGCACTCTACAAAAATAAAAAGGAATAAGCTATTAATGCACACGATGGCTTGGATGGTTCTCAAGGGCATTATGCTGAATGAAAAATGCCAACCTCATAAAGTTTCATGCTAGGTGAATTTATTCACAAGACATTTTTTTTTAAAAAGTAAAGGGATGGAAAACAAAGTAGCAGTTGCCAACAACTGGAGATAGTCTGGGATGGCAGGGAGGGGAAGTGACTAGAAGGAAGCAGCACAAGGGAGATCTTTATAGTCCTGGGATAGTTCTGTATTTTGATTGCAGTGGTGGCTACAGAACTACCCTGGAGATAAGATGACTTAGAAATATAAACACAGATCTTGCCAGTGTCAAATTCCTAGTTTGGATATAGGACTATAATTAGGTAAGATGCAACCATTAGGGGAAGTTGGGTGAAGGATACACAGGATCTCTCTGTAATACCTTACAACTGCCTGTGACTCTATAATTATTACAAAATAAAAAGTTTAATTTAAAAAATATTAGTATCGGAAAATGCTGTTAAAATTTAATGTGCAGTTTGAATTAAAAAGGTGTCAACAGCCTTTGCAGCCCTTTTCCTGAAAGAGTCACACTAAAGGATGGTGAAATTCATTTACTAAAAGACAAGAAAGATAGACAGGAAGGTGTCATCTGCAATACTTAGGGACCTCTAGAAGAGCACAGCACTCCCAAAAGTCAGGTCAAAAATAAAATAGTACATCTTTATTTCTGTAGGTTACACATTTTCTTTTTTTTTTTTTTTTAAGATTTATTTATTCATTTGAGAGAGAGAGTGAGAGAGTGCGGGGGGAGGAGGTTGAGGGAGAGAATCTCCAGCAGACTCCCCACTAAGCTAGGAGCCTGATGTGGGTCTTGATCCCACCACCCCGAGATCATGACCTAAGCAGAAACCAAGAGTTGGACTCTCAACCTACTGAGCAGCCCAGGTGCCCCCTATAGGTTACACATTTTCAACTTAATTTCTATCCAATAAAATAATGTGGTTTCCATAAACTTCACATCTTACACCAATAAATAACAGACTTTGGAAAAAAACTTAAACAATATGATAAATTAATACACCTATGCTCAGGAAAATTAATGTGACAGGCCTAAAAGATTTTATCCATCATTCTAACATTGTTTGGCTCCCTTAACCTGGGGCAGGGTGTGCTCCTGACCGTTAGCCACATCACTGGGACTCAGGAGCAGTGCCTTCCACCTGCTGCTGCTCACAGCCCTGTATCCCTGGGAATATAAACTGGGCCTTAGGGGCCCCTGTGTGGCTCAGCCGTTAAGCGTCTGCCTTCTGCTCAGGGTGTGATCCTGGCATTCTGGGATCAAGCCCCACATCAGGCCTCTCTGCTGGGAGCCCGCTTCTTCCTCTCCCACTCCCCCTGCTTGTGTTCCCTCTCTCGCTGGCTGTCTCTCTCTCTGCCCAATAAATAAATAAAATCTTAAAAACAAAAAACCTGGGCCTTATCACTGATGCTCTCATTCGGAAGTTTCAGGATGATTCTATTGACAATCAGTATTTTCTCTGTTTCCCCACCCCATTCCTCCTACCTGTATTCAGTCCCTTTTGTTATTTAACTCTCTGCCTCCTACCCTGAATTCCAAGCTCCTTCGAAAGTAAGCTTTCTTCCTGATTTACCTCTGCAACCCTTCCTTTCTAGGCATAGTAGTTATACAACCAATCTAATGTATGTTTGTAAAATAAAACACATTTGAGTAATTACAGGAGAATTAAAGTGGCACAGTTAGGTATTGGTAATTCTGTATTTTTTATAATGTTGTTAGCACCATTCCAGAATACATAATGCTGATTTCTTCATTTTAACTATATTCCACCAAAAGGAATAAATTTAAAGAAGCCTGAAAATACTGAGCTAGAAGGTAGTCTCTCTGGATGTTCATTCAACATTTCACAAATTAACACTTAACAATGTTAAGATAACATTCAGTGTTTGTTTAGTCAACAAATAACTACTGAATGTATTCCATACACATGGCTCTCTGCCGGGTCCTGAAGAATACAAGAGTATCCAGGAGATAGCTCTTAGCCTTCACAGAATCAGGTCACAGAATCAATCCAATGGGAATGGGATTTATTTTTGTAAATTAGTGGGAGCCTAGTCTGCGCTTTATGAGCACAGAACGAATATATTTAGAAGCAACACAGTCCGGGGTCCCAGAATTGTGAAGCACTTTTTGATAGGCATTTTTTTCAAAGCTTCACTGTGGCATAAGTTGTGGCAGGGAAGAGTGAGCTAAAAGGCTTGGTTTGGAGCAATACTGAGTCTCTCTCACTGCGAGCCAGTCTGTTCTGCTCAGAATTGTTCAGCCTTGTTCTCATTAGGTTAATCGGGAAAAATGAACTGTAGCTGACTAGTCAAAAGAAAAAATCTTTCCCTCATAGCTTTCCAGGAATGAGTTTGCAATACAAACCAACAGAGATGAACTGGTGAATTCTATATTATAACATTTCTTAAGCTTATGAACCAAACTGTGACTTTCCTAAACAGAATATTGCTATAGCATTGTTATATAGCCATATCTCCTATTTCACAGGGCAAGAAGAATCTTTTCATTTTAGTTTAACTGAAAACAAATAACAACAACAAAAACCCACAGCACTGAAAAGCACAGGCCTCCAAATATGAGTTTTGCAAATATGAAGGTGGTGTATGTAGTGACTAGCAAGTAGAGTGGTTTGTGGCATGCATATCTAAAAAAAGCAAAAAACAACAACAACAACAACAAATACCAACCCACAGGCTGCTGAAGAAATTAGTGAGTAGAGCAACTCATTGACTTTTCCACAAAATATAGGATTTGACAGAAAAAGTGTGAAAAGTAAAGGAGTTGGCCCAGACACCAGGTTGCTTGGATTGCAAGGAACACATCTTTCCTAGATATACATGCTTCATTTTTTTAGTAGATTTTATTTTTAGTGCAGTTTTAGATTCACAGTAAAATTGAGCAGACAGTGCAGAGATTTGCCATTACCCCTTGCCATCACACACACAGAGCCTCTTCCATTATCAACATCCCCCATCTGAGTAGTACATTTATTTCAATTGATAAACCTACATTCACACGTCATTATCACCCAAAGTCTATAGTTGACATTAGAGTTTATTCTTGGTGTTGTACATTGTGTGAGTGTAAACAAATGTATAATGACACATCTCCATCATTACAGTATCATACAGAGTAATTGCATCGCCCTAAAAATTATCTTACCTCCACCTTTTCGTCTCTTGCTCCCCATCGACCCCTGGCAACTACTGAGCTTTTTACTGTGTCGTAGTTTTGCTTCTTCCAGGATATCACATAGTTGGAATCATACAGTAGGTGACCTTGTCAATTTGGCTTCTTTTAATTAGTAACATGCATGTAAGTTTCCTTTTTCTAAGTCTTTTCTTGGCAGATAGCTCATTGCTTTTTGTTTCTTAATAATATTCCATTGTCTGGACCATTTCATCTTTAATTCTTAAGGTGGTTCACCTTTGACGTTTCTTATGGTTTAAACTAGAGTTCATTCAGGTAAATTCCTTCTGAATTCCTTTTCAAAATCAGCTCTTGAGATAATTAAGATTTTTCAAGATTAAAAATCTTTGGCCTCAGGATTGTTGTCCAGCCCCTCTTAGCTGCATTTAGGAGATAGTCTGTATGGGTTCAGACATATTAAGCACTAAGGTAGCTTTGTAACTTCAAGTTAATACCTTTCCAAAGTATTAAGTATCTCTTATCTCCTCATCAACCCACTGAAATACTGAACAGGGACTCTTATAGCTCACCAATCAATTAATTGTCATTCCATGGAACTGGAAAATAGTGTCACCAAGAGGCAAAGCGAAGATAAGAGATTTGAATATTTCTTAACACAGTGTATTCAAGTAGACATTTCACCAAAAAAGATGTAGGAAGGCCACTTTAAAGATGCTTAACTGCATTAGTCATTAGGGAAATGCACATTTAATCCACAAAGAGATACCACTTAGGCCCGTTAGAATGGCTCTGATCAAAAACACTGAAAATACTAGGTATTGGCAAGGATGTGGAGAAACTGGACCAGTAAATACATTGCCAGTAGGAAAGTAAAATGGTACAGTAACTATGGAAACAGTTTGGTATTTTCTTTAAAAAGTTAAACATAAACCTACCAGATGACCCAGTAATTCCACTCCAGGGCATCTACCCCCAACAACTGAATATGTGTGTCCACACAAAGACTTGTCTGCAAATGTTTAGAGCAGCACTATTCATAATAACCAAAAAAATGGAACAATCCAAAAGTCAAGAAACTGGTGAATAGATCAACAAAGTGGGACTACTGATACATACAGCAACATGGATTAACCTCAAAAACATTTGTCAGTGAAAGAAGTTAGACACAAAAGCCTACATATTATATGATTCTGTTTAAATAAAATTTCTAGTAAAGGCAAATCTATAGAAACAGCAGATCAGTGTTGCTTAGGGCTTGGGCTGATTGTGCGAATAGGCTGTAAATGGGCACGAGAAACATTTTCAGGATTCTGGAAATGTTTTCTATCTAGATCATAGTGATGAATGTGAAACTATATAAATTTACCAAAAGTCATTGAATTGTATACTTATAATGAGTGAATTTTATGCTATTTAAACTGCACTTCAAAAGGTTATTTGTAGAGAGGCAATAAAGCGTCTACAATAAAAGCTTCTCCGGTAGATCTGCACCTGGCAGCACTGTCCCAATAGCAAGCAGAACTTATTTGTAAACAAATCGTAAATCACTAGCAGAGGTAAGGGAAGCAAAATTGCCGGAGTCAAGAAATATTCTAGGAATCACTCATTCACAAAATTTTCACACCTTTTTGCCAACAGTTTAAGCTATAATGTACTGGGTACCATAAAATAGGCTAATTTGTAATTTGAGAGATACTTAAAAGAGTATTTTGACTGGTGAAAAAACTCTTCTTTCAAAATGAAGTTAGGAATTTATCTTTTTTTTTTAATTTACAAATTTCACCTGAAAGAAACCACTATAAATATATGAAAACTTAAATATCAAGTGGAAGATGAAAGTATTCTGTAAAGGTTATCCTGAGCTGAAAGTTATAGCATTGGACTGAGAACTGTCATTGCGTCATGGTAGAATGATTCTGCTCTGTTCAGACAAAAGGGTGTAAAGATTATATACAGACTGAAAGGATTAAAAACCTTGGATCAGCCACACCTTAGCCTCCAGCCTCTGCTGTGGTGCTTAGAAGTATTTTTAGGAATATTCTCAAGGGCTGCTTTCCAAATATCCAACTTCTGACCCTATTACAGATCAAACTATTACAGATCATATTACGGTTTTTATAATTTGAAAAGCGCGAGCAGCACATCCTATGGTCTAAACCAGTGTTTCTTAATGAAAGGGTTAATGATCACGAAAGACCATGTGAGTATTATGTGTTCGGGCAGGGGTTCCTCACACATCCAGCAACTCTCCAACATCAGCTGGGTGTCCTACGATTCAACTCATTGCCAACACTGTCTACCTAGAGACTGCATCAGACTCCACATCTGAAGGGCTCAGTCTCACAAGACTGCTCTCCACTGTAGGTGCCAGTCGTTACCCGTAAATCAGAGTTCCCAAGACCTCCTCCTTGGATTTAATTAATTTGCTAGAGTGGCCCACAGAACTCAGAGAAACATTTACTTACTAGATTACTCTATCTATATTTTTAAATAAAAGGATACAACTTAGAAATAGTCAGATGGAAGAGATGCATAGGGCAAGGGGAGTAGAATTTCCATTCCCTCTCCAGGCTTGCCACTCTCCCCCAGTTCTCTAACACAGAAGCTCTCCAAACTCAGTCCTTTTGACTGTTTATGGAAGATTCACTACCTACGCACGATTGATTAAGTCATTGGCCATTGGTGATAGAACTCAATCTCCAGCCCCTCTCCTCTCCCTGGAGGCTGGAGGTGAGACTAATTACATGGTTGATTCCACTGGTAAACAGCCACCGTCCTTAGGTGTGTTCCAAAAGTCATTAACATAATGAAAGATATCCATTGCTCTCATCATTTTAAAAATTCCAGGAGTTTTAGAACCTGTGTGCCAGAAATGGGGACAAAAGCCAAATATGTATTTTTAGTATAAATCACAATATCACACTCAACCTCAACACTATGGATATATTGGGTTTGAAGATTCCTTATCGTGGGGGTTATCCTATGTAATGCAGGATGTTTAGCATCATTCTTGGTCTCTGCCTCGTGAACACCCATAGTGTTTTTGCCCCAGTTGGACAAGCGAAAATGTCCCCAGAAATTGACAAATTTCCCCTGGGAGTGAAATTGCCCTCAATGGAGAACCGATGGTCTATGATCAGTCCAAACTCTTTAAAGTAGTCAAAGGATTGCATAAGAACTTTGAAAAAGTATAATTTCTCTTACCATTGAATTGTCCAGCTACGTCTGATTAGTTGATACCTAGGAAAGTGAGTGAGTTGGAAAGTGAGAACATTTGCAAGAAGAAAAGTATCGTTACTCCAGTTTTCTTGCATGAACAAACTCCAACGTCTACAACAGTGAGGGAAACGAGTTTGTTCTAAGCATGCCAACGGGATAAAAAGGGGCTGACTTTTACTACATGGCTGACCCCCATCTATGCTAAACAATTTACCTTTATTATGAAATATTAGCAACATTGTGTTAAAAGAAAAAAATCCAAAATTTATACCAAATCAAATTTTATCACCATGTTTGACTACAGATGATTTAATTAAACCGTCAAAGTGAGAAGAGATAATGTGCTTACTTTTGATTAACAGTATTAGTTGACAAACATTACAATTCTCTTCAATAAACTGAATTGATATTTTGTTCCGGCTGCATCCCATTCACCTTGTTGGCAAGGGAGGGATCCCCCATTCTAAATAGTACAATATGGTTAAATGCACGACACCAAACACTGAACAAATGAAATAGAGAGCAATCTACTAGTCACATATACTCACAGCCTGGAGGAGAAGGACTTTCATACCGTGCAGGTCTACACTGAAGTTACGTTCAGGAACAGAACAAACAGGCTGTCTCGGGAAGGCTTCATAGTAGCAAGAGGGTAAGGTTCTCACATGAGGGTATGATTGGCTTGTTTGGAAAAAAACTGACGGGCTGTCAGGGAAGTCAAATCCTGTTAGGTTGAAGACTGGGTGGAATGCAGCTGTTCTGGCTGATGGAGAACTAGCCAGGTGGGGGGAAGATTTTCCTGCTAGGGATGGGGTGGGGTGGGGGAGTGTTGCACAGGTGGCAAGAACAGAGGAACTCATAATTACATCTTTGGGGCCCTGTGAGACACAAAGATATCAAGGCAGCACTTGGAATTTTAGGTCCTATAATTCACATTCTCAGACAGTTAGAAGTGATTTGTGATGTCTTAGTCATCTTGAATGCAAAGATAACACCAAATGGTAGGTATATCTTTCCCACATGAGTTAGCTGTGTTAAAGCTTTTCAAAACAGAAGTAAGTCTTAAAAGAATAGACCTGAACTACTCCAAGCATTCTTTCAAGACTTTGAAGCTTCTGTACTGGGCATGGCACATACCTCTAAACACCACAAGGGGCTAGAAAGGAGGAGGAAAATACAGTCCTTTCCTTCAAGTGGCTCATGTCTACATCACCAGAGTGTCCTATACTGATCTCAGTGCTCCTGTGGGGCTTTTCCACATAGACTGCTATGCAAAGGAGAAACTAAGGTGATGCCATGAATTGCAATATTTCAAATCTGTGAATAGACAGACCATACATGAAAGTGAATCTTAGCATTTCTCCTGCTTAAGGACCAGCACAAGACCAAACCCTGAAATTCCGTGATCAGATGGTAGCTTTATGTGATGACCTTGAACCTCTAAAGAGTCCTCTCCAAAATAATTTTGTTTTATTTCTACAAATGTTGATATGAAAACCAGATATCTAATGCAAGTCTGAGAGTCACTTTGAGGCAAATAAAACATGATTTGAAATTAAAAATCTGGATATGAAAACTTTCTCTGACATTCTAGCTATGGGAACTTAGAAAAGGCTTCTCATTACCCAGAGTGGCCTTGTCTCTCTAAGGCGTTATTGGGAGCAAGAATTCTATCTGACAAATAGACAATTCTACTTGCCCATCTCTCCATCCAGCCATCCAGCCATCCAGCCATATACAGCATGCAAAATAGTAAGAACTTGGTTCTATAGCAAAATCAATTCAAGTATAACAATAACAACGGCAGCAAAACATAACAGTTGGAATTCTGTAAAAAGTACAGACATCCCTATCAGGGTTTGGTCCTGTCTGGGATGGTCAGTGTCCAGCCAATCTTTTTTCAGTCTTCTCGACCTCTGACCCAGTTGCCCAGCTTTAGCCAGAGACAACAAACTGATGATGTATTTAGTTCTTATTCTAAAACTCTTAGGTGTACAAGGTATCGTGATTTAGACACTGAGTAACAACCTTCATATGACATGAAATGTAACACCTTTTGTCAGATACCATTTTTTAGTTTAAAAAAAACTGAAATAAAGAACACACCTCTTTATGTAAATAGCATAACTGTCCTTTCGGCAACACCCAGAGATGAGTCTAGTAACATCTTCAGTAGCATTAGCTAAAGTGTGTGTGTGTGTGTGTGTGTGTGTGTGTGTGTGCTCTGCACTGTGGAAACCCCTGACAGCAATGTGATATAGGGGAAGAAACATTGGACCTGGAATCAGGACAACTGAATCATAATCCAGCTCCTCTACCACTGTCCATAGAATTTTGGAGAACCGCTTACCCTCTCTAATTCTCGGTTTCTTCATGTCTCAAAGTAGGTTTGCTGCTGATTCATTTCCGAAGTCCCTTCCAGCTGTAACATGTCTGCCAGTCCAGGTTGTTCACACAGGGCACATCATTATTTAATCCAGTTAAAGCACATTGTGCTAATTTGCTTAGATTGAACAAAATGGATCTGAGCTGATAGAGGCAAACTGGGTGTTTTCAGTGATCTTACAGAAAGCAAAACCTTCCCTGCTGGTTGGGAGCAGAAGCACTGACACAAGACTGAGGACTGGGGCCTCAAGCATGTTCCTTTCTGCATCACACTCCGGAGAAAATAGACCATGGGACAGAAACTTCTGTCTCATTCTCCTCTTAATGGTATTTGGCACTTGAGTATTTAGTCATCCAAATCTATAATATGTTTTATCATGTTTTGAAAGTTTGTATCTTTCTCAATAGATGTATTATCACATAATTTACAAGGAGAGATTGTAACTGATTGCTCTGTGTGTGTGTGTGTGTGTGTGTGTGTGTGTGGAAAGAAGGGGGGAAGGGCAGAGTGGAAAAGGTGTTAATTACCGATAATTTGTGTACTGATCCATTTAATTGTGATCATCATGTCTTTGACTCCTTTATAAACAAGAGCTGACTCTAGAATATCCTCCATAAATATACTTTCATTCACACATAACAAAGACAAAGGTTTATTGGGTTGTCCTCTAACCAAAATGCTGTATTGCACAGAGAAACAATAGAGATGAGTAACTCTTCAGTGTTGTCCAAAAAATGCATCCCTTAAACTTGTGTTTCTTTAATTAGAAAAAATATGCAGGCCTCATGTAACAGCCTTCCTATATTACTTATCCAGCTCTTGCCTTTTAATGCCTCGAGGGCTAGTGGCAAACTGTTTATGGATTTTTCCGAAGAATGGAAGTATTCTATTTTTCCATGTACATTCTGCTTCTAAATTGCACAGACTGGGATAAACCCATAATATTAGGAAAATAATTACATTTTTGATAGATTGATAGAATTAAGAAACATTAAAAGAAATCCCATTTTGATATAAAATTTGCCCCAAACTTCTTTCTAGGTTTTATTACTATCTTTAGTAGAACAGAGAAATCTTTTAATTCAAACAAATATACTGCAGGGGGTTTAAAATTTTAACTTCCAATATGATACTAACTTTATTGCTTCTACCATTACAGCACAATATAATAGAGGAAAAATATTATAGAAGTTTAAAATAACATTATCAATGCTAATATATGAAAAGAATGTTTTTTCTGAACCCACTGCTTCATAGTTTTGTAATGGAGAGCTTCTTATTTATTAAACCACATTCAAAACAATAATTTTCAACAAAGACTCAATTCAAACAAGTTCCATAAAATGCACATTTTATTCTGTATCATGAAAAAATATTCACATTTAAATAAAGTGTGAAAAAAACCAAAATAATCCTCCCTGATGAAATACAGTTTATTGTGCTGAAACCCAGAATTCTTTTGGGTTGGAAACTTCCACCTGCCAATTCACTTTTTAAAAAGACTATTTCTTGAGAACAAATTTTAAATAAAGTGATAATCACCACAAACTTCCCAAAAGCAATCAAATTTTGATCACACATATTCCAGAATTGACCCTAAAGTCAAAGTTTAAGTATTTTCACACATTCTCTCAGCAATCAGGTGATACGTTAACAGTACATACAAAATTCCTATGTTACACATTGCAGTACCTTTGTTTAAGTAGAAAGAACTGATCTACTAAGCATGAATCAAATTTTTAAAAGAGCAAACAAGTACTGCTTAGCATAATGATGTTAAAAATATCACATGAAGTTTTTGCATTATTTCCTTGGGCAATGCATGAATCAGTTGTTGGAAACTGGTGTGCATCAACCCTAACCCTTATAGAGGCATTTTTAATACCCCAAACTATCACCAATATGGTCTCAGCGGCAAAGACATTTATGAATTTGCAAAAATAAATTCCCATAGTAACAGTAGTGTTATAGTGAGGAATTTGCTTCATAATTTACAAAATGCTGCAACTGGAGTAAACAAAGTCATCAGAACATAGAATAAAAAGAAATCTATAGTTTTCAATATATTATAAATAATGCACATTTTGATTTGTGTTGTGTGAATATCAAGCAATTCTAGGAGTCACTACTTTTTCAATAAATTACAGTGAATGTTTCAGGGTAGAAATGGTGCTAGATTGGTTTCCAATTTCAATGTGGTAACAATCATATTGTTCCTAATATGAAAGGCATGTTCTGTCTTGCTTTAACTCTGAGTGAGTTCTGGGGTAGAAGATAGTGGAAGATGACGGTGCTGCCAACCAAAACAAGATGTACGTGAATACTGTGTTTAACCTTTGAAAAATCTCAAGAATCACAACATGTGAAAACCTTCCCACAGAAATCACAAAACAATCCTTGCCACTATTTTTCTAATATGGAATATATTAAATAATCTTGATTTTAAATGAACGTGCATTTGGTTTTTGTATAAACTGACAATGCATGTTTGTGACATAATATACCAATATTAAAGACTCAGGCCTATCAAACTTTCTTTGACATGGAATTCAAAGTGAATGTATATTGCGATTTTGCATAGCTTGCTAGCTATTCTTTCTGTTTATTCAATCTTGGCCTCATCAGGAATATTCCCTGTCATACTTCAATTGATAAAGTCAAGGAGCCAATGAGGGATCCATGACACCAAGAGTTCTGCGATCAACAATAATCTTTGTTGCTTTAGTCACAAAGTCCAATTTCCCTAACTCAACAGAGAAGGAGGGCATTTGCCTTCATGTTATCAAAGGTGATTTAGCAGAGAAGGAGGAGAAGATATTTGACAATGAAGTATTTAAATTAGTTACTATGAATACTCAGTCTGGCATATTCAGGCACAGTGTGGATATTTTGGCCTTGACTGGTCTGGTCATTCAACAGTCAGTGATTCTACATGAAGGAGAGAGTGGTCAGACCCTCTTGGCTTTACCCCATGACGTACAGGGCAGCCAGCCAAGCGCTTATGACTGGGCTTCTAGGTCAGAACCAGAGGTTCTAAACTTGGTTGCTGGGGGAGCACTCATTTACATATTTATTTTTTTTAAAACCCCAACATCGGACAACCTTTCAAACTGCTTCCTAATGTTTCATTAAATTCCTAACAGTGGTTATGACAATGTGTTATTTCAAAAAATAAATTTAAAAAAGCTATTTAAAAACATTACACACACAAAAATCGATGATGAAGAAGCAACTGCTAGCCCTACACTTCTATTTCTTTTCCTAGGTTGTTCTCTGACCAAGTACCTTCATTCAGATGTAGTACAAATCATGACCTCATTTAAATAATAATGCAGTGATAATAGTCAAGGATGAAAGTGAGCTAACTATAAAAAGCTCTGGATAGTATCACTAGAGTCCTCTACAGTTGTTATGAAAGAAGTGAAATGGTCTTTTCTATGGTTACCTCTGGCTGTGTTATCATCAAAGTGAAACAAGATGGTTTGAGCTAAGGATCCCCGAGTGTAATGTTGTAATAACCTTGTTTCTTCTCCTTATCGCAATACACTAGCTTTAAAAAAAAAATCTCAGAGGGTAGGACAAATAAATCACATTCAGAAAATTAACATTTTTTTCATTAGAGAAAATTATTTAAACTTTCTAAAGGAAATATACATACAACAAACCTATTAAATCTGGAAATAATACAAATTGCCATTCTCAACAGAAATGGTTCATTTGGATAATGCATTTAATAGTGGTTTGGCCAAGAAGGCAACATCAGTGTAATCAATAAAAAGATCTGCATAATCCACTTAAAACTCAGTGCATCAAAAAATAAATTTTAAAAATAAACTCTTTCCAGAATCTCATCCAAATTCCAATATTAAAAATGGAGAGAAATTATAGAAAAAATCCTGAATGTCTCTTGCTTTCCTTGACTATCATGCATTACCTCCTTAGGTTAAAGTGTTAATATCAGTGACCACAACTTGCCTCTTATTACCGCAGTTGGGAATTTACCTCTACTGGATGCCTTTCGATTGATGGGAGAAGTGAAGGAAAATTCTATTGTTGGGGTAGAGCACCTTGTGCTTATAACAGTTATAACTTCAACCTCTGTCATTTACTCTAACCTACCATGAAAAATCAAATATTTACATATACACTACAGAATGAAATTTTTATAAGTTATTTTAATTTCAGGAGCCTTTAAAATTACATGTCTTGAAAGACTTGGAATTTGTGGTTGGACTAGATGGCCCTTGCAATGTCAATATTCTATAAAAATCTCTCTAAAGTCTGCTTGCCTCTGTTAGAACTTCACCTTTACCACTCAAGAGCTATGCTATCCTGACAAGTTCCCTTATCTGTTACTTCACAGGGTTGTTGCAAAAATTAAATTTGATAATCTGAATAGTGTTTAGCACAGCATAAACAGAGAATGAGTACTCCATAAATACAAGCCAAATTAACCTATTTAACTTCTAAGCCTGAAGGTCAAGAAGCAGGTAGATTTCATTCAGTCTTCTCTCCTCCTTTGCCTTCATCATTTTCCTCATTCCCAGTCCAAATCTCAACAGTCTTGACCATCATAAAGCATGCAAACACACTGGTCTCATCATGAAATTCAAGAGATAGAATATCTCAAGTTAGAAGACAGGCCAATACTTACAACATCTGGCACAGTAGGCATTAAAAAATTCTAGCTCATATGTCCCTTTCCTACATGACTCAGAATTTTAATTAGAATGTAGGACCAACTACAAATTTTAGTACTATCTAAATAAGTACATCAGCATAAATGTTGACCTGTTTTCTCTTTACTAAAATAATTTCTCACTCTCAAACTTCACCATACAGTTTAATAAATTCAGATAAATTTAATAAATTTAAATGAAAAAGTTAACTGCCTTTCTCTACGTAGAAGATGATTTGTTTGGTGATGTGTGTTTGTGCATACCCTCAAGTGTTTTGAGAGGTAGAGAAGGACAGGAAAGTCATGGTAGTAGAACTCCATTGTGTTTCCTGGCCTCTGGACTTGGGTAAGAGATATTTTCTGCGCTCAGTGGATGATTGAGAACCAATTATTTTACATAAAATGCTTTGAAGATTAAACATATTAGTAATACTTCACATGGACATCATTTAACAACTTGATTTGTTTGATATAATTAGGCATTGTAATTCTATTATTTTGTTAACAAAGAATGTTCATTTTTTTTTAGTGCTTCTCCTCTTCACATTCTTTATGGTCCCAAACTGATTTTCACTATGACTTTTGGAAATATTACCACGTATGAGAATTATAAATTATGAGAATTCTAACTTAAATTCCATTATCATGGAAATAAAGATCAAATTTATGATTATATAAATGTTTATCTTCATTATTTCCAATGTAGAAAAAGACCTAGGATCAGAAAAAAAAATTATTTTTAAGTCTCTCTCTCTCTTTTGTTTTTTTAAGTTGTTTTGGGGGAAAAAGTACCAAGGATGGAAAATAAAACCAAAATACAAAGCATTTTATCCTAATATAAGAAAAGTCTATTGATTTGTAAATGTCAAACATACAGAATAACTCACATTTCCAAGAAGAGAATTACTAACAACGTCACTATTTATAGCATCTAATCTCTAGGTCTAGAAATATTCTAAATGAGTAAAATCCAGGAGATAAAAAAATCTGTAAATTTGTGAAAAATTAATAGACACCTTTGTGGAAGAAAAAAAAAGGTGAGTGGCAAATGCCAAAATGAAGCAGTGCAAATATTAATATTAGGCTTGTGAGTGATGATTCTGTGAAAATAAAGTTTAGGGAAAATATTTTATCGAAGATCTAAATTTCACAGGAAAGACGCATGAAAAACCCAAACACGTGTCTCTTTTAATGAGACCTTTCTGTAGCTTCATTGTTAAAATTGCATTTTTCATAATTCCTTTATGGGTATTAGAAACATCTCACATAAGCACTCTTTTGCTTAAGGATGAGAAAAACCGATACTAAAGAAAAATGTATGCACCATAGGTATGTTTGAATTTATTACTTGCTCAAGTCCTAGGATTGCATTAGGTTTTATAATTCACATTATTTATTGTTTAGGAGTCTTTGATGCTTGGAAATGCATCCACGTTTGTCCTTTTGTTTTGCCTGGTGATGTGCCAGTGAGAAAAATAAGCTATAACTATAGAAACGTGGATGCTATGGTTTTGTTTCTGTTCAAACAACCCTATTTTTGTTGCCCTTCCACATTTTTTTTTCTTTTGAGGACTAATGGCAGATCCAGACTTAGTCAATCCTTCTCGTGGAGAAGGCTGCACATACTTATACAGAGCAGTCAATAAAAGTAATGTTTGTAAAGCAGTGTACACCAGTAAAGCTAAGACAATAGAAAAAAATCTTATATAAACTCACCAGACTTGATCTGATGCACCCAAAAGCATTACCAATGACATGCTTAGATCTAGATTGTGACCACCACCATGCTCCTCTTTGTAGATTTGTTCCAAAGATGGAAATGGAAATCATGACTTGGACTCTCATGAGCTCATGTAGCCTTGGCACTACTAACCTATTTAAAACCTGACTCTCGTTTTTGTTCTTACTGTGTAGCCCCACACACATCACCTCTTGGTTTATTTTCCTGGACCAAGATAAGAACATTTCCTATAATGTCAAGTTGGTCTATATCCAAAAAAATTATATACGTCATTCCATAGTTGTAGGAGTTTTTGTTATCCGAGTGGTAACAGCATGTAGGCTGTAAGTACAAAGTTTACACTGAGAGCGAGTTGATTGAAAATATTTATTTACATATGTGTATTAGAATGCATATGTAATGCAACTGTGATTTGGAATGCCATGGGCCTATCACAGTGGATACAAATATAAATGTTATCAACTATTTAGCAAATAAATGAAAAATATTAGAATGGATAGTAAAAAGTCATGGTCAGTGATGAATGATCCTCTTAAATCTCCCTTAATATTTCTTAAATATATCAAGCATTTAAAACTAATCCTTCTTTAACTTGAGAAACTGTGTCTGCTTTCAAAATGATGCCTAATTCCTAATTTGTAATAACAGTTTTAAAATTCTGATATGACGGAAAGATTAGAAAACCCAGTAAGAGACCGAAATGTCTCTCATAGTGTGTAAGATATGCCCCCTTGTTTCTGGTGCTCTTGTTATTTTCTTTACACAAAGGCTCACCACAAATGCAGTGACTGCAGATTTGAGTGTATTCTTTAG
The DNA here is from genome assembly GCF_023065955.2 of Ursus arctos. Classification (NCBI taxonomy): domain Eukaryota; kingdom Metazoa; phylum Chordata; class Mammalia; order Carnivora; family Ursidae; genus Ursus; species Ursus arctos. The sequence goes on along the minus strand of NW_026622930.1, from coordinate 36,359,911 downwards.
GGTACGAGACTGTCTTTTCAGACTGAACAAATGTTAACAGAATGAATCTCATTTTCAGAAATAAAATGTTTACATGTTGTAAGTGGCTTCCTAGAGTTATCAATATTACTAATCATATATTATAACTTTTTAAATTAGAATACTCTATTTTAGAACACAATGACAGGAGTGGTTTTTTTCATGTAATTCAAATGGTTTTCTTTTTGTTCTAGTTCAAGATATACATTGAAAAATCGATTGGCTATTGGAAAAGACTCTTTCACAATTAAGAATTTGGTTTTCAGAACATCTGCCCATGTGGAGCCACATATCTTGAGTGAGTCATGATTATTTTTATACAAAAATTTGAAAGATGAACTTCTCTGTATCTTGAAAACTCAACAATTTTTTTTTTACTTTTTCTCACAAGGTTGAGAATTTCTGCCAGGCAGTATGATTAAATAGAATAAGCAAAAATCATAATATTTACATCTTTTTTTCTTCTTTCTCTTTTCTCTCCAAAGACTTTCACTCTTTCCATGTTTATTTAATTAGTAGTTCTAAATTCCCAGACAAATTTCTTTTGCTCACATGCCTTTCCCCACCGATCTCTGAGCAGAGAAATCTCCTCTAAACCCTAGAAAAATATTTAGAGAGTATATCTCAGCTGATCTTCTATGAAAGAAAGAAAAAAATAATAATTTATCTTAATGTGATTTCCATTTGAAAGGAAGATGATTTCCCACTGACCTAATATCATCTTGATATAAGAATGGAGCAGTTCTTATCTTCATTTTATTATTTATTGGTGGGGAAATTGAAGCCCAGACACACCAAAGAACAGTTAATTTGCCCAAAGGTACACTGTAGTTGTGGCAAAGCTAGATTCAGAATCCAAGACAGAGCTCAGATACTAATCCTATGATGTTTTCCAAAAAAATCGTTCTTTCTTCTCTCCCTTTTCAATCAAGATCACAAGAGAAATATTCTTATATGTAACAAAATATTAAAACACAACATTCACATAATTACAAAATATTCATATTTTAAAGTTATCCATGTATGATATGTACATTCTAGATAAATTTTCTCATTACCTACATAAAATTTTGGAAAAGAGACATAAAATAGCTTAAAAGATAAAAATTATACAAGATAGTAGAATTCATTAAGAATATGACACATAATTTCACCAGTACCAGCCACTGCACACTTTAAAAACAGTCACTGCTCTGAAGACTAATTTTTTTCAAGTTTCCTAAAAGAATTTCGTAATTTAAAATAGAACAGCAAATGGGCCAGATCTCAGGAGAACAAAATCTCCTTAAGTTTAAAGGAAGCTGTGATTTGCGTTTGGGCTCCAATAGGATTAATTTTCCAAAATGGCATTTTTGTTAGTGGTCATAATTAATATTCTTGTTAACATGCTGGGACCTCCAGGAGTATATACTTGTTCTTAAAAGCAGTTTAAAATCCCAGATTTTCTAATTCTCTTCCTCTGTTCTACATACATTTTTTTTAACTGACTACTTAGAACAATAGTACTTCTATACTTAATGTGAGATGAAACTAGTGTCATAATACAAGTTTTCCATTTTAACAATGATGTACATGTCTCTATTCAACATCTATGCCCAAACCATTCTAAGTAGTATTTATCTCATTGTGGGACGCTAGTAGCTTTGGTATTGTCATCTGCCTTTTGTGGGCCTCTTTTCTCTTTATCATAAGCTCGTCTACCTACGAGATCATATTTAGTGCAATAATATCCTAATACAGACTGGCAAAACTTGTCGTTATGATGCACAGCTCACATTTCTGTTTTTGTTTGACTCTTGCTATTACATTACAACCACCTGTCCAGGGTACAGCATCTGATCTTCTGTATTATCATAGAAAAATATTGAAGGTATGTAAGTTGCTTTGGAAAATGTTTGGATTTTAAATACATTTCTATTTACTCCTATTAGTACATTGTTCAGAAATATAATAATAAAAATGTTATTCTGGATGCACTGAAAGCATCTATACAGTGTAAGAATAAAACATGCAGTCGTCTGGTCCCCCAAAAAAGAATCTACTGTCTCTGTGCCGGCTGAGACAACACAGAACAGGACTCTATCATTATTGCACGTATTAAAGCAAGTGTTCACCCTTCATTCAAATCTGAGTAAGTTCAACTGGTAAGAATTGCGGAATCTGGGAACCTAAAAGACTACTCTATATACAAAGTTGGCTGAACACATGCATTTCTGCTGAAAACAGCAGAGTGCATTCAGCACCTCGTCGTGTCATGCACATAGGAACACAGGTGACCGGAAAAAGAATACTGTGATAACTGCACCATAAACAAGCAATTGATACCTTTTCCCCCTTGGTGACAACTGGAGGAGTTCAAAACCATGTTTCTTGCCCGTGTATATGAACAATAATATCGTAGGTCAGTTGAATCAATGGCAGAACACAGCGAATATTTGCACCACTAATAAGCAAAGGCGTGGACTGCAACATCAAATTGCCCTGCTGTTTTAGTCATTCTGATATAACTTTACACCAATGGTTATTTTTTGAAGCACGTGGCTAAAATTAGACTGACCATTTCTGTATGCAGATTATTTTTACCATTCATTCACCTTTAAAAGCTTAACCAAGCTTGTCTCATACATGGTTAAGTAGAAAAATACCCTGAAATTCAAGAAATGTCAGAGGTCCAGAAAAAAGTACCATCCTCACCATGAAAGCAACTTAAGTCTCAATTTCAAGGCTGATTCCTTATACTGTGAGTACCTCATTTTCTTGTGCCTGTGGTAGAGAAATGTTGTAGCATAGCATGAAGACTCATGCTCCCCTGGAAACTTCCATGCAGAGTAATGGAAGTTGTGGGCACAAAGGGGAAATGGAACCCATGGCACATAACATCTGTTCTGAGACTCTTGGATTAAAGAGGTACATGTTGTGGGCATGTGAAGAAGCTCTAATAGAAATTCTAAAATACCAACTTTTTATAAATTACTTTGTTCTGCACTTCTCCAGTCTGATTGCGGTAACTTGTCTTTCAGTTCTGGTGGTTTTGTTTGGGGATGCTGGGAGATAGAAAAGCTCATAAAAATGGCAACAATAGGTCAAAATATCTCCTTAGATTTTGCTATCATCTTGTGTATGTTGTTAACATATATGTACAGATGGTCTGATAATGTACAAATTACTGGAATATATTTTCAACTTGATGCAAACAATATCTTCCCTGTTCCCATAATTAAATGTCATGCATGCACCAATTTAAAAGTATGCCTCTTTGATCAACTTCACGAAATATACTGTGGTCAAAAGAAATAAAATTTTCTGGGTTCTTACAAATGAACGTGTATTTTATTCTCAATACATACCATTTAAGGGACTAGCTATACACAACTGTTTGTGACTTTTTTTTTTTTTAGTTGATAATAGGCACTTTCTAAGAAGAGGATTTGTGACTCAAAAGACTCTGAAATTCAGTCTTTAGTACCCCCCCTTTCCTAAATGGGTCTGCCTGAGCCACAGTAGTCCTCTTGTATCAACTCAGCAGAAGTCCTGCAGTAGAACTGTGTGCAAAAAAGCTTTAGAAAATTGTAACCAGGATAAAATTATAGAAAAGCAGTTATCTGAACCGAGCAACTTAACGTCGACTTCTTAGATTTTTTTTTAACCATGTTTCACGTGTTCCCTATAAACATTGTTAAGAATCATGTGTGAACAATTCAGTACCTGCGTTTCACCCTAAGTTACAGATATGCTACAAAAACTTGTCTATCTGTTTACATTCTTTTTTATTTATATTATAGTTAAAATTTTGATATGATTACTTAAATGTGTTTTGTTTCTTTGCCAAGAGCCTTTCAACCTCGCCTTTGGACAAGTTTTAGAAACACAAATTTAGAACATTCATCACATTTGGAAAACCAGCATCACTAACGTGAATTGTTAAAAGGCCCTTTTACCCTGTGGTGCAGTTTTTCTATAATAATATACACTATATTAATAGTTTCATATTTATGGGGTTGATAAAATCAGCTTATAAGATGGCAGCTGTTCTCCAAGACGGAGGGAGTAGGGATTTCCTTACATAAGAGTTAATGATTACTATCTAAGTATAGTGTTAAAAAAGGAGCGGTATAGTTGAGCGAAAATGCAATTCATGCACAAAACTCCTAGCAATACGTTCTCAATACCCCACACTGCTATCTGATTTAGGCAACAAAACAGTCATTTAGATGGAGCAAACACTGCCTGTTGGGGAAAATAACCCAACACTAAGTTACAGAAAAATACCCTATGAAAAGAGATTATAAAATGGTACCAACAGTCTAAAAGGTTGAACTCTCCCTTGGCATTAATCTACAATTTTAACTTAACAGAACAGTGAGAAAATGACAGCTCAATATACTCAGCCTGAGATCAAATTTGTCATGGAAACATTGGCAGGTTGGACCCTGATTCTTCAAATATTACATTGTCTTGGTTAACAAAAATCATACTTTTTTTGTATTAGAATAGAGATTATAAATAAATGTAAAGTGTGCATGCAGTCAACTGCATAATATACAAGCAATATCTATATTTTAAATAATCATCTTCTTTGGCAGGCCAGAATCCAGCTGGACATGCAATATTTACATATCAAAATCCATATTGTGTTCATCATATTGAAAGCAAGTGAAAATATATATATGTATATACTGTATATACGCACATATGTATATAGATGTATATACTGTTTTTAATATATTAACAAATATATATGTATGTATATTAAAAGTGGATTTCGTCTTTGTCAGATTCAGGTGACTCAGGCCTTGAAACACTAAAAATATCCTGACATGGTATTTGGGGAGGTACTTGGAGTGGCATTTGGGATTTGGGAGAAGAGGTCTGGGGCACGCTTTTTTCGGAGAGTATTTTTAAAATTTCTGCCACCTGCTTTTCCAGGGCAGTCATTCTGCAGCTCAGCAGCTGAATGTCCTCTTTGAGTTCGTGCTTGACTTCCTGCAGTGTGGTTTGTAAGGCCTGCTCTGGGATGGGATAAAAGGGGTGCTTGGCATCGGCCTGAATCGGGCTGTGCTCCAGCGGACTTCGGGCCTCTCCGGCCTTATCCAGACGAAGGTCACTTTTTGTAATCCCACTGTCACAAGAATCTGTTTTCCTTAATGGGTTTTTGGTAACGCTGTTCTCGGAATCGCTGCCCTTGGGGTCCTCTGACAACAGCCCCATCGACTCGGCTTTCGTGACGTTATTCCAGTCTTCCTTTTTCTCCTCGTGCGCCCCCACGTTATTCTTGAGTCGCAGCCATCCCCTCCCATTTCCGTTCTTCATCCTGATGGGGCTGTTGACCTTGAGACATTTGGGGTCAGCACCACCATTGGGCTTGAGCTCCATGGCATCGCGGTTGTTTTGCTTGAGGGACTCGCTGGTTTTCACGTAGGCCAGAGACGTCTGGATGGGTGTGATCTGCGACACGGTGACCACACTGGTGCCCGTGATGGAGGCTCCGTTCTGTAAGGAGCGGCTCTCCACCTGGAGCTGGTTCCGCTCGGGGTCGCTCTGGGTGGACCCCTGATTCCGCAGCTCCTTCTGCTGCTTGAACTTCTGGAAGAGCTTCCGGACTGGGTGGTCCACGGGGATGCTGAGGGTGACCTCGTTCTTCTGCCTGAGGCGCTCCTCTTCCTCTTTCTTCACGTCACTGATCTTCCGGAAAATGATCTGTGGAGGGGGAGAGACGTCCAGAACATGATTATAAACATAGATGGACTTATAATTGTGTGACAGGATGCTGGATAAACTTTGTTTTGCTGAGGAAACTCTTGAACTCAGGGTAGTATCACTTCAGAAGGGAAAAAATACCCAAGGCCATCTAACAGATGCAGTAGACTGAAACTCCCCGTAGGAGCACTGACTTAGCTCGGGTCGTCCTGCTCGCTTGCATACGGAAGAGGCAATGGAATGGAGAGACAAATGAAGAGAGGTACTTGCTTTCTAGTTTATGTTCTCGTTTAATAGAAAATATATAAATATGTATGTTAGTATATTATATGTGTGTATGCATATGTGTTTAAGGAAATACATTAAATTTCCCAGGAATACATCACTATTTCCTGTATGTTTTCCTTTTATATACGAATATATTCCATACCATTTTTAATAACATCCTCTGCTTAGGGGTCAAATTATGAGTTCCAGGCTATTAAAGTATCAAAACATTAGAGGTTTTACTAACATAGCACCTGTGTTGGGTGGCAGGAGGGATTACATTTATTTAGGTGGCTGCAGAGGGGGGAACTAGGATCTGTAAGTAAAATTCCTGAGAGGTAAATACCAGCTCAATATATACTTCATTCTAAACTGCTATTTATTCACTGAATAAACAGCCTTGAAAACTGGTGAACGTCACACCACTAAAATATCCAAAAAGAAGTAAGGATGTTGTCCATGTAATACTATCACGGGGTGGGAGATTGGACTCTTCAAATTTCAATATTCTTTAAAATTGTTTTTTTACTGTTAGTATTTGTTTTTCTTTTATCATTATTCCAACCTACATACAGGGTGTTCTTACCTTTTGAAATATTATAAACAATTTCAGTGTTAAGTGTTTCTCCCATTCAGACTTCAGTTTGTTGCCTCAGAACTAGATATTGTTAATAGCTTTCTGTGCATATTTCCAGAAGTTTTTTTATTAAGTTTTTTAATTCCAGTATTGTTAACATACAATGTTCTGTTAGTTTCAAGTGTACAACACAGTGATTCAACACTTCCACACATCACCCAGCACCCATCACAAGTGCACTCCTTAATCCCCATCACCTGTTTCACCCATCCCCCTCCCCTCTGGTAACCATCAGTTTGTTCTCTATAGTTAAGAGGCTGTTTCCTGGTTTATCTCTCTTTCTCTCTCTATCTTTTTTTTTTCCCCTATGCTCATTTGTTTCTTAAATTCCACATTTGGGTGAAATCATATGGTATTTGTCTTTCTCCAGCCAACTTATTTCACTTAGCATTATACTCTCTACCTCCATCCATGTTGTTGCAATTGGCAATATATTCTTTGTTAATGGCTGAATAATATTTTATTGTATATGTATACCACACTGTCTTTATCCATTTATCTACCAGTGGACACTGGGGTTGCTTCCATAATTTAGCTATTGAAAATAATATTGCAATAAAGAGGGGTGCATGTATTCTTTGAATTCGTTTTTTTTTTAATTTTGGGGGTGAATTTTAACTATAGAATTAAATACATAGTGCATGTGCTCTTAGATAGGTAACCACAAATAAGTACACATAAATTTCATTCAAAATGTCTTTTGAAAATAATACCGGGAAGAACTTATAACTCCATCAAGAGAAGTAAAAGTGTTCACCATGTAAGAAATCACCACTCATATTATCAGAGATTTTTTGCTCAGTCTCCTTCTGAAGAACAAAATAACTGCAGGTGAGGGCTATAAGGAAAATTCAGAAAGGAGTTATATTAGATACAGCGCTCTCAGAATCAGGTCATTTTATGAGGCTGGCGAAATTACTGACCTCGGCACCCTCTCTCATTAACTTACTGGTTAGACTGGAGATACCCGTGAAGTCCACGGCATATAAAAGACACGCAAAGTATGTTGGTTCTCTCCATTGAACTCTCATAAAATACTTTCTATTTGAAACCAATTCCATCACCTCTTGAAGATTCAGCAGCTTCCAGAGTAACATACAAACATCGATTTATACTAGAGACCAATACGAGTGATGGTCATTTACCAGAAAAGTCAGAGACACAGCAATTCTCCAAGAGCACACTTTCTAAATTGAGACTGAGGCACTGCATACAGCTTATCAAGTGCTAATGATTTGTATTTTACAATAAATCTTCTCTAAACTCGATAACTGTCTATAAAGACCAGCATGTTTTTCCCTCTCTGGTGGCACATGAGATTTTATTTATTTATTTGACAGAGAGCGAGCAAGCACAAGCAGGGGGAGCAGCAGTGGGAGAGGGAGAAGCAGGCTCCCCACTAAGTAGAGACCCCGACACAGGGCTCTATCCCAGGACTCTGGGATCATGACTTGAGCTGAAGGCAGATGCCTGACGGAGCCACCCAGGCACCCCGAAATTGGATCTTTTTAAATGATGTAATACAAATCTGAAAGTCTAACATCAAAGCTCCTGCAGTTTAATTAGAAGTTTTTCAAAGGGTTGACATGTTTCTCATACTTCCTAAGTAAACAGAGCTTATGCTGAGCCTTCAAGATATTATTGGAATGAGATAGATTGAAACATGGAAACACAGATACCATATTCTTTTTTCCATCCCTTTTTATCGAAAAGGTACTCAGTTTGGTTTAGGAACCAACATGAGGGGACAAATGACTGGCCACTGGCCTCCTTCCCACTCAACTCTGACCTTTTGTTTTTTTAAAAGCACCTTAGCCTTGGCTAGATACAGCCTTGGTGCGAATGTAGTAACTGAGTCACCTTTCATTTACAGTAAAAGGATCTTTTTCAAACTCTCAATGAAGGAAGGCAGGTGATTGGTACATAAGAATGTTAGATAAAATGCAGGATATCCATGCAATATTTGGGACATACTTATATGGAAAAATCAGACATTATTTATATGAATGGGACATATTTATACTTTAAAACGTATTTGTTGTTTACCTGAAATTAAATTTAACTGCATGTCCTGTATTTTTGTTTACTAAATTTGGCAACACTACTGGTATATAAGAGACAAAAATATTACTATCTCCATAGTGTCCATGTGTACTGCTGTGTGAAGTTCACAGTTTTTAGAAATTAAAATATTTGGTGTCCCTGGAACTGAGAATTTGTTGGTATCTTAGGCTAGAGCTTTATGTTTTAAAATTTCAATATAATGGCTAACTATTGCTTACAATTATTGTGTGCTTAGCAAGTTTAGAGTGTTTAGTGATTTAAGCCCATGTAATACATCTATAAAATAAGCCTTTGGCAGTTTCCCTGACCACCACCTGGCCCCTCCCCACAAACCAAGAGCAAACAAAGGTGTCTAGACACCTACAATTAAGCTGAGAACAGAGACTCCAAATGCCAAACTACCTAGAACAAAGGGAGTCCTGTCACAGAGCCACACAGCCAGTCTGTATCACGGGACAAATGAGATAGAACTGGGTTGGCACATTTGGCCACCATGAAAATATAAAAGGAATTGAGAAAGAAAGAAGAGGGATTTGGGATATCAGAATCCTAAGTGCTGCACATTGTTCCTTTCCCTCCATCTCCCCACTCCAGGGGGATAGGAGATGAGGTATTTCTAGTCGTAGCCCCCGGAGCTTGAGGGGAACTTATGCACATTGAAACATGCCCTGACTTCTCATCTGGAGTTTGCAGACATCAGGACCCATACATTTACTCTCAAGAGCCAACAAAGCCTGCTAGAAAAGCATACACCCTCTTTAGAGAGGAAAGGTTTGCTTCTTTGTTTCTACCCACACTTCTTGTGAGCCTCAATGGGCATGGCTAGGACCCCCATGGGCCTAGGAACTACAGAAGGTAGACAGTTGTGATTTCAGCCCCAGAGAAGCCAGATGAGGCAAAGGTACTTCATGAAGTGGGAGAAGTTACTGCACTCTGTAGGACACCTGCTGCCAGGGCTCAGACCATTTAATATGGCATACAATAAATAGTGGCCAGTAGTTGGTGCAGCCAGCTCAAAGGCCAACACTCTGAAGAGTTACCCACAAGCCCTCCAGGTCTCACAGACAAGTGCTGGGTGTGAAGTGGACCCCTCTTCCCTTAGTAGCAGGCCCACAGGCAATCATGAGCCCAGTGAAAGTGGAAGCAGGTGCAGAGGGAGGGCTGGGAAGACAGGGTCATGAGGAAACTTCTTACCCAAGCTACAGAATTGGACCTGGAGCCCAATTAAAAACAATAATACTTGGATTTTATCAACTACTTACCATAACCAGGCTTTTAAGCCAGAGGTGACTTTTAAAAAATTACTGGGTTAGATGGAGTTTACTGAATGAGATGAAATTTATTTTATTTCTTTTGGCTGTAGAATGGAAATTATGACTTATTGAAAAATAGTTATTAAAAGTATGCATATAGCAAAGGGTCACTTCCGCACATGTATTATCTCATTTAACTCTCATAACTACTCTTTGATATAGGCCCTATTATTCTCATGTTACAGGAGAGCAAACTGAGGCGTGGAGAGTTGATTTGGTGGTCTGCCTCAGGTCACCCAAGGAGTAAGTGGCCAGGATAAATCCAAGAAGTCCACCTGCCAACCGTCCTAACCATTACACTCTACTGCAGCTCTGTAAGGTAATTTTGATACTTCCTCCTGGGCCCCACAGAGATGTGGATAGTTGAGTGGGTAAAGTAGGGAATGATACAGCAGTTTCACACCCAACAGATAACCCTTCACAGAACGTTTGCCATGGAGAAACATCCCTGAAAGCAGTGACTTGAAGAAAGGACGGCAGATCTGTGCTTGCTGGGTAACTGATAGCTGGGGAGGGTATTGGGAGAGGCAGCCTCTAAGCTCTCCTCATTCTCAAAGGCAAAGTCAGTAGGCTGGCTTCACTCTATTTCCCTTTAAAATACATGCTGCCATTTTGTAGCTTCTTGCTTTCTTCAAGGCAGCTCTTGTGTTTTCTTCTAACTTTCTTCTGCTTGAATATATTACCTTTACCAAAAGCGCGAGGCAGGGCGGGTCAATAAGTGTAATTTTCCCTGGACTCTAATACCATTCTTGATCCCACTCCTGCCTAGATTCATTTGTTTATGGGGGCAGGGATTTTTGTCTCTTTTGTTACGTGCTGTGTCTCTAGTCACTACAACAGTGTCACACTGGAAGTCCTCAATAAGTAAATATTATTCATTAATTCAGTAACCTCTCATACATTCAGCAAAGTATGTCCGTAATAGGTCTATGAATAGAACATACTACAAATAGGAAGATTTTCTACTTTCTAGAAATTATTTTTCACTCTCTAAACAATGAATCAATGTTATCTGTATTATTGTAATTGATCATTAATGTCTACTCTTATTTCCTTATTTGGAGCCAAACACTACATCATCTACCTCCCGGCATCCTCAGCACCTCGCCCACTGCTGGGCACAAGTAGATATTAGCAAATGTTGGCCCACAAATCAATCATTAAAGAACTTAAACAAGAACCTATCTTCAATTCCATTGTAAGGATGCAATAACAAATCCATTAAGAACTTATTTTCCAGTTGGTGACAATGCCACGCTTTTTTAATGCAAGGTAACAAGCACTGAAATTAAAAACAAATAAAAAATGAAGAGATGATTTTATCATGTTTACAAGATTTAAAGACTAATTATCTACTGAGGTACCACCACCAGTTGAACCATGTGGTATATGTAAAATATGATAGCTTTTTGTCCTGCCTTAAATTATAAAGAATGCATTACAGACCAAGAAAATAAAACAGCAGGGGTGCCTAATGGAAGTAACTCACTTTTTTCAAAACCATTAAATGTAATAGACCCTCTCTATAAGTTCTCATTGTTTTAAAGATAACTTTATGATCCTAAACTCCAAATTTAAATAACAATGTATTTTTATTACTAAGGAGACTACATTTCATCATAAAAATAGCATGGTAATTATACTACATTACCATTACAAGCATGAGCATTCTCAAATATATTGTGCTGAATCCCTCCTTTTAAGAAGCGCTTTTTACCTTTAACTTTTTAATTATGCATATAATAAAATGGTTCAACTTAATAACAGAATGGAAAGATGGATACATTTTATTTAGGTAAGCCCTTTAGAAAGATGTTTTTATTTAGAGTGTTAAAATTTTTACCTACTAGCCTTTGGCAATTGAAAGATCTGCAAACAATAAGCATTTTCATAATTCAGCTGATTCCTGTATGGGCAATGTGTCATACAGAAAGGAAAACACTTCCTGCTCAATAAACACGTAAGTTATATAGATTAATTTTACCTAATCATTACGTAGAAATGATAATGATTTTTCTCTAGAAAATTTTTTTTAATTCCCCCAAAGAAATTATTTTATGTGAAAGCATCTGAGTGTTCCTAGAACACATGAACTAAACAATGTAAAAGAAAAGAAAATGTGTATCTATGAATCTCAACATAGTATTAAATCATCTTTTAAAAATCTATTTGGGTTTTTCCCTCAGTATTAATAACCTAGAACCTTTGCACCTGATGTACTCTTTGTCTATCTTTTGCCCAATGGCAAATCGAATTGCTGATGAACACCACAAAAATTAAGGACAAAACCAAAAAAAAAAAAAAAAAAAAATCACCAATCAGGCTATGACTCCAGCCACACATTTATTGGTAGAATGCACAAGAGCCTGTACTGTTTCTATCAGCAAAGAGGTTTATTTCATTTAAGCTTTTCTTCTCCGTGCTTCATTATGTTCTGTGGAGCCCATGCTGGAAGGTTTAATTTATTTAAATGATAAAAGCTTCTTAAACTTAACAGGGAACATGGCCAACTGAGCTTTCCATTTCAAAAGTAGGACATTTGATCATAAAAGTGATATCAAAATTGAATAATTTCAATGTGTACTGAACTTGAAATCCAATAAAGGCAAGGGAAAAAAAAGGGTTAGAATCATTTGTTTAATGACATGGATTTAGTGTTATATAATTTGAAGGAAGATAGAGGAGTTTCCCCTCAAATGGCCCATCACTTTCCAGATCTGTGAATCCAGGGAATTGACTAGGAATTTATAGCTATACGTGATCAGGCAGAAGCTTCAGTTCGTCCGACTCTTATAGGATCTAGTTGGTTTTGTTCTTTGGCTCTTTTTACCGTTTCTGTAAACTTAGTCACTAATTCTACCTCTAGTCCTTTCAATCCATCTCAAGCTAAACACACTCAACAGAGCAGTATTTATTAAACACTATCATGTACATAACAGAGGCTATAAGCTCATCTTAATGAAGGCCATAGTGACCGGGCTGCGGCAGAGGGTCATTCAATAAATTCAGACACATGAAGGAAGGGTAACGATGACACATCACCCTCTCTTTTGAAATATGGCTGTCTTGCTTCACTTTAGCCACTCATCAGTCCAAAAGCTCTTCAAGGACAAGGAATGTGTTACAGGTCTATTTTAGCCTCTTAGGTCCTAAATAAATTTTGAGGAATTAACTAATTATTGGTAAGTGTAAAAGAAAGGGAAAGGGAGATGAGTAGAGAAAAAAAGGAAAGAAAGGAGGGAGGAGGAAGGGAGAAAAGGAGTATATTTTGATTTTGCTAATGTGTCAGGTAATGCCTAAAGTGGATAAGGGTGGTTAGTAAGACGCAAATGCAAAACATTCCAGAATTACTAATTCTATTCCTGAATTTACTAATGACATCTTCTAGGCCCCAGTTTTCCTTACCATATAAGACGGTGTTATATGCAACTAATGAATTTTTGAACACTACAACTAATGACGTACTATATGTTGGCTAACGGAACATACTAAATAAATGAATAAATAAATAAATAAAAAGCAAACTTAAAAAAATCATTAATCTCAATTTTCTAGGCTATCATAAATATAAAAATATATTTTTCATAAATAACAAAACATACATTGTAAACCCCATTACTGGTATTAGCATTATTCTGAAATAGTTGCTCAGTATTTATGTTTCCATTACTAAACGCTTTTTCATTTAAGAAAAATAAAGAAGGGTGATTTGTAGTTTCTAGAATATAGATACTTTACCTCTCTGGTTAAGTTAATTCCGAGATAACGTATGATTTTTGGTGCAATTGTTAATGGAATGGATTCCCTAATTTCTCTTTCTTCAGTCTCATCGTTTGTGTAGAGAAATGCAACTGATTTCTGAGCACTGATTTTGTATCCCGCCACATTACTGAATTGCTCTATAACTTCTAGTAGTTTGGCGGTGGATGCTTTTGGGTTTTCCACATAGAGTATCATGTCATCTGCGAAGAGAGACAGTTTGACTTCTTCTTTGCCGATTTGGATACATTTGATCCCTTTTTGTTGTCTGATTGCTGTTGCAAGGACGTCTAGTACTATGTTGAATAATAATGGCAGGAATGGGCATCCTTGTCGTGTTCCTGATCTTAAGGGAAAGGCTTCCAGCTTTTCCCCATTGAGAATGATATTCGCTGTAGGCTTTTCATAGATGGTTTTTATGAAATTGAGGAATGTACCCTCTATCCCTACACCCTGGAGGGTTTTAATCAGGAAAGATGCTGTATTTTGTCAAAAGCTTTTTCTGCATCTATTGAGAGGATCATATGGTTCTTGACTCTTTTCTCATTGATATGACCTATCACACTGATCGATTTGTGAATGTTGAACCACCCTTGCATCCCAGGAATGAATCCCACTTGGTCATGATGGATAATCCTTTTAATGTACTGTTGGATCCTATTAGCTAGGATCTTGTTGAGAATTTTGGCATCCATATTCATCAGGGATATCGGTCTGTAATTCAGCCCATAGAATGGGAGAATATATTTGCAAATGACACTACAGACTAAAGACTGGTATCCAAGATCTACAAAGAACTTCTCAAACTCAATACACAAGAAACAAATAAACAAATCAAGAAATGGGTAGAAGATATGAACAGACACTTTTCCAATGATGACATACAAATGGCTAACAGACACATGAAAAAATGTTCAAAATCATTAGCCATCAGGGAAATTCAAATCAAAACCACATTGAGACGCCACCTTATGCCAATTAGAATGGCAAAAATGGTCAAGGCAGGAAACAACAAATGTTGGAGAGGATGTGGAGAACGGGGATCCCTCCTACATTGTTGGTGGGAATGCAAGTTCGTACAGCCACTTTGGAAAACAGTGTGGAGGTCCCTTAAAAAATTAAAAATTGAGCTACCCTATGATCCAGCCATTGCACTACTGGGTGTTTACCCCAAAGATACAGACATAATGAAGAGAAGGGCCATATGCACCCCAATGTTCATAACAGCAATGTCCACAATAGCTAAATCATGGAAGGAGCCGAGATGCCCTTCAACAGATGACTGGATTAAGAAGATGTGGTCCGGGACACCTGAGTGGCTCAGTCGTTAAGTGTCTGCCTTCGGCTGGGTGCGTGATCCCAGAGTTCTGGGATCGAGCCCTGCATCGGGCTCCTCCACTCAGAGCCTGCTTCTTCCTCTCCCTCTGCCCCTGCTTGTGTTCCCTCTCTAGCTGGCTGTCTCTCTCTGTCAAATAAATAAATAAAATCTTTAAAAAAAAAAAAAGAAGATGTGGTCCGTATATACAATGGAATATTACTCAGCCATCAAAAAGAACGATTTCTCAACATTTGCTGCAACATGGATGGGACTGGAGGAGATAACGCTAAGTGAAATAAGTCAAGCAGAGAAAGACAATTATCTTATGGTTTCACTCATTTATGGAACATAAGAAGTAGGAAGATTGGTAGGAGAAGAAAGGGAAGAAGAAAGGGGGGTAAACAGAAGAGGGAATGAACCATGAAAGACTATGGACTCTGGGAAACAAACTGAGGGCTTCAGAGAGGAGGGGGTGGGGGAATGGAATAGGCTGGTGATGGGTATTGAGGAGGGCACGTATGGCATGGTGCACTGGGTGTTATACGCAAGTAATGCATCATGGAACTTTACATCAAAAACTAGGTGATGTACTGTATTGTGACTAACATAATATAATAAAAAATATTATTAAAAAAAGTAAGCAAGTAAATAAATAAAATACTTAACATTAAAAAAAAGAAAAAGAAAGAAGGAAGATAAAGTCTTCAAAATCAAGTAAATGGGTATTCCAAGGTAAAGCTGGCAAGATTTAGATTAATTGTCTTGAATATATAATCCACTAATTGCCCTCCCTGCCTCAATTTCTAGTCTCACTTCCCCTCATTCCATTTTCTGCTATTGTGTATCAAATATCATAGTATCCCAGGCAAAAAAAAAAAAAAAAAAAAAAAAAAAAAATATATATATATATATATATATAACAGAATAAAAGTAAAGCCCTTTAATAAGTCAGCAAGTCTACTGTGGCTCCGTTCAGCCTGCCTCTCCAACCTGTTTCCTTCCCTCCTCATTTGATCTTCACGTACCTGCCACACTCAATCACTCTGAGATCCAGGATCTGTGATATTGCAAATGGTGTTCTCTCTCCTCCCCTTCATATGCTGAGCAACCCCTACTTTAATACTCAGCTCAGCTGTGCTCTCCTTTATGAGGCAGGACCAGCTACATAACTGGTAGGGCCCAATACAACATAAAAATTCGGAGCCTCTAACATTATCCTATTTAATAGTAAAATACTGAAAGCTCTCGCCCTAAAATGGGGAAAGAGGTAAGTATGCACCATCTTGCCACTTCTATTCAACATTGCAGTTGAAGTTTCCAGCCAGGGAAATTGTCAAGAAAATGAAATAAAAGATATCCAGAATGAAAAAGAAGAATTAAAACTATCTCCGTTTGGAGATGCCACAGTCATGTATATAGAAATTCCTGACAGGGGCGCCTGGGTGGCACAGCGGTTAAGCGTCTGCCTTCGGCTCAGGGCGTGATCCCGGCGTTGTGGGATCGAGCCCCACGTCAGGCTCCTCTGCTATGAGCCTGCTTCTTCCTCTCCCACTCCCCCTGCTTGTGTTCCCTCTCTCGCTGGCTGTCTGTATCTCTGTCGAATAAATAAATAAAATCTTTAAAAAAAAAAAAAAAAAAGAAAGAAATTCCTGAGAAACACACACACACACACACACACACACACACACAACTATTATAGCTAATAAAGGAGTTCAGAAGGATGCATGATACAAAATCAATGTAAAATTAATTGTATTTCTATATACAAGCTAGGAACCATCTAAAAATGAAACTAAGAAAACAATTTCATTGACGATAGCATCAAAGAGAATAAAATACTTGGTAAAAAATTAACAAAAGTGCAGGACTTAAATTCAAATGTTACAAAACACTGTTGAAGTAAATTAAAGAAATAAATAGACATTTCATGTTTATGGATTGGAAGATCTCATATAATTAACATGACACTATTCCTGAAATTGACCTGCAGAGTCAATTCAATTCCTATCAAAATTCTAATTGCCAATTTTTCAGAAATTGACAAGCTGACCCTAAAATTTGGATGGAAATGCAAGGGACCCACAATAGCCAAAACAATCCAAAAAAATAAGAATGTAATTATAGGACTCATACTTCCCAGTTTTAAAACTCATTAAAAGCTACCATAATCAAGACAGTGGCATATGCCATAAGAACAGACATACACATCAATGCAACAGAAGTAAGTGTCCAAAACTAAACCCATGCATCTATGCTCAACTGCTTTTTGACAAGGATATCAAGGCAATTCAATGAGGAAAGATAATCTTTTCAACAAATGGTGCTGAACAATTGCACATCCACAAACATAAAATGAATATGGATACCAGCCTCATGCCATATACAAAATTTAATTCAAAATGGATCAAAGACCTAAATGTAAGAAATAAAGCTATAAAATTCTTAGAAGGAGACAAAAGCATAAATTTGGGTGGCCTTGAATTAGGGAAGGGTTTCTTAGACACATAAATCTTAAGCCACCAAAAATAATTAAATAAATAAACCAGACTTCATCAAAATTTAAAACTTTTTTGCTTCAAAGGACACTATCAAGAAAGTAAAATGACAACCCACAAAATGGGAGAAAGTATTTGCAAATCATATATTTGATACGGGCCTAATATCTAGAATACATAAAAAACTATTATGACTCAACAATTAAGAAACAAAAGAAAAATTAAAAAAAATAACCAAAGGATTTCAATAGACATTTCTTCAGAGAAGATATACAAATGGCCAATAGGCACATGAAAAGATACTCAACATCATTAGTCACTAGGGAAATGCAAAACCAAATGAGATGTACTTCACCTCCTCTGGGATGGCTATAATCAAAAAATAACATGTTATCAATAACAGAAAGTAACAAGTGTTGGGAGGATGTAGAGAAACTGGACCCTCCGTACATTGCTGAACGGAATATAAAATGGTGCAGCCTCTCTGGCAAACAGCTTGGCAGTTTCTCAAAAAGTTAAACATAGAGTAACAGGATGACCCAGCAATCCCAATCCTAGGTAGATATCCAAGAAAAATTAAAAAAATACAGTCACACAAACACTAGTACACCAGTGTTCATAACAGCATTATTCATGATAGCCAAAAAGTAGAAACAACCCAAATGTCCAGTACTGGTGTGGTCTATATGGATACAAAGAAGTATTACTGAGCCAGAAAAAGGAATGGAGTACTGATACGTGCTACAGAATGGACGAACCTTGAAAATATACTAAGTGAAAGGAGCCTGACAACAAAAAGTCGCATAGGTTTGATTTCACTTGCATGAAATGTCCAGAAGAAGCAAATTGAGTCAGAGAATATTATCTATGGCCAGGGGGGGAAAGTGGGAAATGGGGAATGACTACTAATGGGTATGGGGTTTCTTTCTGGGGTGATGAGAAGGTCCTGATTAGATGGTGATGATGGTTGCACAACTTTGTGAACATACTGGAAAGCACTAAACTGTACACTTTAAAATGGTGAATTGTAGATGTGTGAATTATGTCACCATTAAAAGGATGCAGGGCTCCTTGTTCAAAATAATTAAGAATTTCCTGATAACAACAGCAGAGCATTTCACCAAGAATAGGGCCCTTCCAAGTGCAAAGCCCTCTCTGGCACAGGTTGAGCATCTGGGAAGCTCGCTCCGCTGGGAGGCTTTCACTTAGTGCCCCAGGAGGAACTGGGTCCACCCTGCTCCATACCCTAACAGCTCTTGCTTTGTCACACTTAGTGATGGTGGCATGCGGGAGCAAACAAGATCTTCACTCACATTATGAGTATTTGTCAAACACCCACCAGGTTCCAGGCTGTGTTCTGGAGTTAGGTATATATGTCAGTGAACAAAACAAAACTCCTTAAATATTCTAGAAAATGTCAGGTGGCGATGTGGGCTGCAAAGAAAAATAAAGAGCTGTTGGGTCTCTTTGAGGAAGGGAATATGCGAGCTGAGGTAGTGATGAAATGAAGGGGGCCACGCAGATAGTCATGGGGAGAGGGGGAGCCCCAAGGTGAGAGAGTACTTTGCATGGCTGAGGAGCAGTAAGGAGGACAAAGGGGGCAGCACTTGGTAAAGCAGGAGGCCGGGGACTTGGAGTTTTAGATGTGAGGGAAGTCGTGGGAGAGGACGCCCACGATCTCACTTCCACTTTGAGACAATCGCTGGGGTTGCTGGAAAGTGGGGAGGAGAGAAGGACGGTACCAATTAGAGGGCCCGTGGAGTCGTCCAGGTGAGACATCAGGGTGATTTAGAACCGGGCGGTAGAAATGGACATAGTGAGAGGTGGTCAAACGCTGGATTTATTTTGCCAGTAAAACTGATAGATTTGCAGATAAGTGGATGAACAATTTGAGACAAAAAGAGAAATTTTTTTAAAAGCCTCTCTTTAGTCGAAGCCCAAGGATAAATGGTAATGCCATTTTCAGAGATGGGGAGGCCTGGAATGGCGTGAGTGGCCTGTAAGCGGGAAAAACAAGTTATCCACCTGCCCGCTCACCCCACCCCCAGCCACACACACACACACACACACACAAGTATGCACGCACACATACACACGTGCACAAGAGACAAGGGTGCTGCAGGAACAGGCTGACTGACTAAACACTCCCATTAAAGGGGGGAGGGGGAAAATGGCTCAGAGATGCCCCAGTCACGGGTCCAGGGCAGCAATGGAGTCTGCCAGGCAGGCGCTGGAAGGCCTCTTTGCCTCAGCAGTGCAGTAAATTCCTTTATTAATCTCTCAGCCTGCTGTATGGGATAAGCTCTCCGATCCACTGTTCTCTGTGGCTCCCGATTCCATCTTTTTGGAGGTGGTTCTTTGTCCATATTCTATAGTCAGACCTGAGACAGGGAGTGGAGAGTTTGTCCTGTTTCAGGATTGAAGAGCTTCCTTAGCTACTTCCTGCCTGTCAAAGTTTGGGGGCCTAAGGTGTGGTTTCAGACTCACATAGTATAAGGATTTTTTTTAAGACCAAGGTTGTGGTTTCTTTGGCAGTATACGTCTTCCAAAAATTTTAGTAAGTTTCTGACCTGTTTACAGTCAATTCCATGTGCCTGCGGTCTCATAAAAAGTTTTTTCTTACCTATAATTCTCAAGCCTGATTTAATGCTTTGCTTTCTTGGCCCTGTATCTCTCTCTCTTTTTCTCTCCCCTGACTCTGACTCCCCTCCCCCCTTCCCCCCCTTCTCCCCCCGCCCCCACCATAATGGCTGCTACATTGAAAGCATCAGGCTTTGTGAGAGGTCACATCCATTACCTGAACTTTGCTACAAAATTGAGCCTTAATGGACTTTTTTGTACAATGACTTTTGAATCTTATTTCTACTTCTTCCCATTCTCAATTGCTTTCCTTTGCTTACAAGTGTGCGGACCTCTGTCTGGGATCACCTCTTTCTTCTCATGTGTTACTAAAAGTAACCAGTCACAACCCCCACTCACTACTAATGTTGTTTTCCAATCTCTTCCAAAAGAGCTACAACATTGCAAGGCAATCACAGGTAGCAGCTTTACCAACTGTTTTGTGACTGATAAATATTTGTCTTCATCTTTCCAAGTCTCAATATCAATTTCCTTATTTCCACTCCTGCTACATCAATGCCACATATTTTAAAATCAGCAGTACCAGAGCCCCACTATTGGTATCAATTTAAACTAATGTCCAAGTAGCATTCAACTACCATTTATTTGTTAGCATTTGAAAATTCAGAAGAATACCCAGAAGAATAAAATTGTTTTATTGCTAAGTTCTTACCACAGAATTTTTAGCACACTCAAGTTCAAAGGAACAAAATTGATAAAGAAAAACCATCATCATTATGCTTTGCTGGGAATGTAAGAACACAACCCTCAGTGTTGCCTGAGGTTTTTTTTAAAGAATTTATTTATTTATTTATTTATTTATTTATTTATTTATTTAGAGAGCACAAGCAGCAAGGAGGGGCAGAGGGAGAGGTAGAAAGCAGACTCCCTTCTGGGTAGGAGAGGGACATGAGGCTTGATCCCAGGACCCTGAGATCATGACCTGAACCAAAGTCAGACGTTTAACCGACCTTGCCACCGAGGCACCCCTGTATTGCCTGAGCTTAAATGAACCATTAGACCACACTGTCTTTGAGAATATAATTATTCTGGTCATGGAAGCGATGGTTTCCACATGTTTTCATTTTGGGATCTTTGCAATTAAAATACCAGGATTAGGGGGCGCCTGGGTGGCACAGCGGTTAAGCGTCTGCCTTCAGCTCAGGGCGTGATCCCAGCGTTCTGGGATCGAGTCCCACATCAGGCTCCTCCGTTATGAGCCTGCTTCTTCCTCTCCCACTCCCCTTGCTTCTGTTCCCTCCCTCGCTGGCTGTCTCTATCTCTGTCAAATAAATAAATAAAATCTTTAAAAAAAATAAATAAATAAATAAATAAAATAAAATAAAATACCAGGATTAGAAGAATCGTGCAAAGTATTTCATGGATTATGTGCTTATTTAATTTTCACAATAATCCATTTTAAAGATGAAAAAAACTGAGGCTTAGAGAGATTTAAAGACGTTCCCAAGTCTACGTAGTTAATGAGTGACAAAGCAGGGTTTCTAACCCAGGTCTAGTGGACTCAAAGAGTAGGCTACACTGACTTGAGAATTCCTAATCTAAATTTAAGAGAGACGCAAAGGGTCTAAAGGATCAAGGCCTGGAGAGAAAGCAATCACATGATAAAGGAGGTTGAATCACTTCAATGATGGCGCACACGACCAAAGGCATGACTCTATGTTGGCAGTTGAACTCACAGAACGGGATGTATACATATGAATTTGGAATGAGAGTCTTCAGTATGTAAGTAGAAAATAACATTACTTAACATTTGGCAAATGGCAATGCATTTTACAACGCACTTCAGCTTATGTTACCTAATTTCTCCCTGAAATTTTATAAATCAAGCAGGACCATTATTATTATCCCTATTCAACAGATGAGGGTCAGAGAAGTTATGGGACTTCCCTAAGCTCACTTAGCTAGTAAATGGCCAAGCTGGGACTGAAAACTGTTTCCTAATGCCAACTCCAGTGTTCCCTCCGCTATTACATGCCGACATGCCCAATGCTGTGTATAATTTTGTTTATAGTTTATAATGCACTCTCAACTGTATTACCCTACTAGATCTCATTTGGTACTATGCTTTTGTCCCCAGGAACACATCTAATATGCGTCTTTGGCTTTTGCCTTGTAAGATAATTGCTGTAACTCAGACAGAACAATTATTGAGGTAGGGCAGTTGGTTACAATCCCTTCAAAGATATTGTTCATAATGAAAGAAAATTTCTACAGCTTTTGTTTAGGAAAACCAATTCTAGTATATTTATTTAAGCATGTGTTCATTTTTGCATTTGATTTCTAAAGCAATAATGCAGCTTTTACTTAATATCACACACACAAATTCTTCACTGTTGGGAAATATAGACTAAGTAGGTAAATAGTTTTCTCTATTGGAGTATTATCTTCTAGAAATATTTAGAAATGTATATGTAGTCTAGATGATATATTAGTTTCAATCTTCTACAGTTGTAATCAAATTTACTTGAAATGTAATAATTCTTCGGTATTTCTTAATTTGGGGCAATCTGAAAGCTGAAACTCAGAGGAGCCAAAAGGATTAGGCACTTGGATATGCAGCCCACCATTGATAGTTGGACCCAGAGCCCACCTTTCCTGGTTTCTAAGTCCATTCTCCATTTTCCCTATGGGGTATCTCTTGTGTCTAGATCAGAATTGTGGGGCAAGAAAAAAATTTTTAAATGTCTCTCAAGAGTCAGGAGGCAAGGGTTTAGATACTATCTCTGACAATGACAACCTATAAAAACTTGGCCAAGCCACTTAGCCCTTCTAAACATCAGGTGTACTTAAAGATCTATTTAAGGTAAATGGTTCTCTATTTTACCAGAAGGATACAGCCATTCCACGTAAAATAAACACCACTGCTTATGTTGAATTTAATGAGTGGCATAAGTATAGCATGTGTTCACCCAGATGAACTGAGAATACAGTCTCTGAGTATTTGCCGATTGCAAAATAACCAAATTCTGGTGCAGAAATCTCTCCTCTTTCATTCACCACTAAGATTTTTCAACTTTCCATAGAACAAAATTAGACATGCAAGTGACTTTGTCCTGCATCTTTGGACCATCTCTAATCTATTCCAATTGTTACAAGTCATTAAAAACAGACAACTCTGATAGAAAAATGAGCATTTTACTAAAAAAAATTACATAAATGGCCATTAAATGTATGGAATAGTACTCATCTTGATTAGACATCAAGGGAGTGTAATTTAAAACCATAATGTATTGCCCTTACATACTGACCAGAATGGCTAAAAAGAAAAAGGAAAGAACAAGTGTTATTGAAAACATAGCAAAATTGAATTCTCATAAACTGCTGGTGGGTGTACAAATTCATACAACCATTTGGAAAACTGGTGAGTATCCACTAAAGGCAAAGATAAACATACTCTAGACTTGGAAATTTTACTCCCTCCAAAAAATACTGTACAGATGTAAAGAAAAGACATGTATACGGCTGTTGGTAGCCACACCAATCATAGTGGCCCCAACTGGAAAACTAAATGTATATCAAGAGCAGAATGGATACATCAAAGTATATTCACTCAGTAGAAAACTCTACAATGAATGTTAATGAAGCCCAACTACAGACAACATGAATGACTCCTACAAAATAATAGTGAGTGAAAGAAGCCAGATACAAATGAGTACATATTGTATCATTCCATTTATAGAACTCTAAAAATCAAAAATAAATAAATAAATAAAGGGGTGCCTAGCTGACTCCATCAGTAGACCATGCAACTCTTCATCTCAGGTTTGTGAGTATGAGCCCCACATTGGGCACAGAGCTCACAATAAATAAATAAATAAATAAATATCCCAAAAGAAGTAAAACTAATCTTAAGTGTTGAAAGTTCTAACAGTAGTTAAATCTTGGAAGGGGGGTTTGTGAATGCAACAGAGCAGGGGATGGGCTTCTGACATGTTCCTCAGGCTAGGTGCTGGTTACACGGATGTGTTCAGTTTGTAAAAATCCAAAGCAGTAATCTAATGGTTTATACACTTCTCTATAAATGAGTTGTATTTCAATTAAAATTTTATTTACATAATAAACAAGAGCTTGCCCATCCCCAAGAATTCTCAGTGTGGTAGGAGTAGACCCTCTCGTTAGCATGTTACAATAATGCAGTGCGACAATTTGGTCATCAAAGATTTTAGAAGCCCTTATTATGTGCAAGACAGGCTTGTAGGTGTTGAGGATATAATGATGAATAAAACAAGCTTGCTGATTACAGTTCCGTAAAGAACAAGGGTAGGTAAACGGGTAATTTCAACGCAATATGTAAATGCTGAGGCGGGGGAATGCACATAAGGAGAAAAAGACTAAGACCTCTTTAATTTACTTCCACTTAATCAACACGACTAGTTTGACCATCACTTTCCATTCTCTTGGTAAAACACACTCATTGATGCCCACAGCACACCAGATGCTCTAGGCTGGTCAATCTGTAAACGTCTACATCCATCAGTTGAACTGTATGCTCGTTAATAGTCAGATATATATATATGTTTCAGTAGAGTCCCTTGCTCCACTTAAATAAACCAAAATTGAAAATCTCAGAGGCTGTATTTAGTATGGTGTACGTAACAAAGATGAATAATGCTTCAAAAGATTGGTAATTGAATGTATATTTTGTTAAGGTTTTAAGTTAAAATATCTACCAAAGTTTTTACTAAACTACTAATTACTAAGCTACAGACAATGCTTTGGTAAGAGTATAAGCTCTAGTGCCATATTCACTGGGTTCAAACTGTGGTCCTATATTCATTAGTCATGTGATTCTAGACAAGTTATTTAACTTTTTTGTGCCTCATTCACTTCATTTGTAAAGGGGGATAGTAAAAGTACTTTCCTTATATGGTCGTTGTTGGGAATAAATACATGCTGTATCTAAAGAACTCTGAAGAATGCCTAGCATATCATATGGGTTTTCTTGATCAGTGTTAGCTATTAATATTTCTGGCCCTATCACAGCAGATAAGAGAGCTGTAGTACTAGAAGGTGTAGGACAAGTAGGATGAATCTTGAGAGGAAGAAATGACTAATGTTAGTCTGTTGCATGAAGCCGCAAACATTGCCTGACGTGGGGATTTGGGAAAACTTCACAAGACTTTGAGCAGAGTCTTAAATCAGGAGTAGGAATACACCAAAGAAATAAAGCCTGGAAGGAACCGTGAGCAGAGACACACAGTTGGTAGAGAAGTGCAGAAGACTAAGATTATGGTGCATTTAAAGAACCTTGTTATTTTTCTATATTCTTGGAGTCAAAGGTTCCTGGGACTAAGAGATGGAAAGTTAATCTAGAAAGGTAATTTTTAATTTACTCTTAAAATTTCTGTTCTTTCTCAAAAGACTATGAGTTCCATGACAGTAGTCACCATTTCTATTTTTCCCCAATAAATATCATCTTATTAAATTGAAGTCAAAGAGTAAGTTAAAATTATCTGCACTTTACATGCAAACCAGGTCTTTCTTTTTTTTCTTTTCAGACTCTGCAAGAATACATAGTTACTCGAAGCATTTACGTTTATAGTTGGAAATGAAAATATACTTTTTGGACTTAATGGATTGTATGCAAGGATAAGAAACATGGATAAAGTATTATTGTCTGATCCTTATTTTACTAAAGCCAAA
The DNA here is from genome assembly GCF_023065955.2 of Ursus arctos. Classification (NCBI taxonomy): domain Eukaryota; kingdom Metazoa; phylum Chordata; class Mammalia; order Carnivora; family Ursidae; genus Ursus; species Ursus arctos. Next base: position 36,334,060 of record NW_026622930.1, on the reverse strand, counting down.
ATAAAATAGCTGCTAGAGTATAGTAATTTAATTTCAAGCATTGCCTTAGAATTCCTGTAGGTTCCTGTAGAAGCATCCTACCTCCTTTAACGGTTATGGGAAAAATGGTGCAAGAGAGGCAAAATCAATAACTTTACAGCAGCAACATCCACCATGCATCAATGAGTGCAATCAGTGGCATGGTAATCAATTTACATGACACACCCCAGCTCCTTATTTCCCTTTTGTTATTCTTTACTATATGGAAAGAAATCTCTCTAAATTGCTATTTCTTATTTAATATTAACAGAATCAAGAAATCTGTTTCCACACCCAATCAAGAGGAGTGTTTATTTGTTACAGGAGTGTTCATTTGTTAAATGAATCTGAGAACATAATGGACTCCCAGAAATCATCATTTTTGTTGGGAGGACATTATGAACAATTAAAATCTGTCTTTACTGGTAGGCAGACTTCATCCCCCACACAAGGACACACATGTCAAAAGCTGCTAGAGTAAAACTTCGAAGGCACAATTCCAATTGGGTGATATTGAGCTATGTTCCGAACAATCAGTATGGATTTGGGGGGCTGGGTAGTAGCTATAGCATGTGACACTCTTTTCTAACAATACCATTTTGCCATTGACTTTATTTGTAAAAAATAAAATGTGTAGAACTTTGAAAATATAATTAATCATTTAAAAAAACACTGATCAGAGCACCTGGCTGTCTCAGTGGACATTTCTTGTCTTGGTCAAGTCCTCCTTCTGCCCGCCCTGACCCTGTCCCAGTGACAGATCGGAGAAATACAACTCTCCACACAGTCCACCCACGTCCCACGCTCAGCAGGTGGTCATGCCTTCTTTATCAGGAAAATTGAGACCAGGTGATCAGCTCTCTCAATTTCTTGACTTTCCCTTCTGGTCCCCTCATCACCTACAGATTCAAAACAACTGTGCTTCTGCTTCTCCTTTTTTCCAATTTGAGAAGATGAGTGTTCTTCCTTCTGTTTAAAGCCAACTCTTTCACCTTGACTCTTTATCTGTCACCCGAATCGTCCAGGACTTTTCTCCATCAATTATCCTTATGTTCTGTAATAGCTTTAACTTCTCTTCTGCTGACTTTTTACCTCAGCTTTTAGCTCATCTCTCCCATACTGGTGCAGTGAGGAAAAATCTTAGCAAAACTCAACCCCTTTCTTTTACTTTGCAGCCACTTTAACTACTATTGCATCTTCTTATTGCTCTACTCAAACTAATTTTGTACTGCACATACCCTGTTTACGCCTCTAGACCCACTCCCACATTTCTCTACCTTCCTGGATGCTGGCCTATGCCTACACCAATGGACTTACTTGCCGCCTTCTTTCCAGCTAGGTTTGGCCAATAAGCAGCACTAGAAGGAGATATAACAGAGGAAGGAAAGTGAGGAATCAGAGTCTTTCTATTCCAGCTTCTTGAGATGTCACCATGGGCTGGTTCAATTCTTTGACTTAATGCCAGGTCACAGCTCCTGTCAGGCAGCCTTCTTTCTACAGTCTCTCTCTCTCTCACTCTCTCTCCCTCTCTCCTCCTTAACCTCTTCTCTGTCCTTCATCTTATCTCTTTTGGCCAATGGATGGTAACAGTGTGCTATAACTAGCGCATGGGTAGCACTGTTCCTTATATAAAGAAATCATAACCGTTGCCCACTTTATTTGGCTTCCTCAGACTATCCAGTAAGAGTCTGCCCTTTGTCTCCTGCTGGGTCCCAGGCCGGTACAATTTTCCTGAACGGATAGTTCATACAATACTACTTGCACACTTCTCATTCAGTCACCAACCCACACAACGTAGCTTTTGTCCCGCCATCCATATACTAAAACTATTGTCTTTCTCTCTGGCCACTATTATTGATCCCCACATATACAGATCCTGTGGTCATTCTTCAGTCCATACTTTACATTTTTTCTATATTTTACACTGTTGGCCACTCCATTCTTCCAGTAAATCTACTTCCCTAGTGTGCATGACACCCCCACTGTTCTCCCTTTATATCTCACTAATGGGTTCTTCTTACTAGTAACTCTTCAAACACTGGTGCTCCCCATAGTTTAGTCCTTGGCTCAATATTCGTTTCATATTATATGTTATTCCTGAGTGAAATCCACCACTTTCAAGACATTAAGCATACCCAACACTGTCCAAATCTAGCTATTTGCATGTTGACACAACTATCTATATATTCTGATGACACTTCAAACGCAGGATGGCTGATACTAAAATCATATTACTATGACTCAGAAGTGTTCCTACTTCTGTTTTCTAGGCTAATGGCCCCATTTAGTCAATCAGAAGTCGGAGTCACCCTAGACTCCTCTCTCTTCCCCACTCCCCACCATATTGGCTTCCAGTCATGATTCTTAGAAAATTTCATTCATACTTGTACCAGAGAGAAATTTCTCAAGTGAAAATAGGACCATGCCATTCCACTGCTTAATTACCCTTTAAGAGCTCTAGTTTGAGCTCTTTCAAGGCACACAGGTGCTTTCTGCCTGCCCTGTCCCTTACCTATACCCTCAGTCTTGGCAGCTGAAACTATCATGCCTTGTGCTTTATGTTTCATTAATACCAAACTGCTTATAGAGCCTAGTTCAAGTCATATGTTATGCCTCCATGCCTTTTGAACTCTGTCTTTCTTGCCAACATGCTCTTAACCATGATGCATGTTGATTGCATCCTTGGTGTTTTAGCCTAGCACCATTCTTTCCCAGGAAGTTGGTCCTCTTGCCCCTATATCCCCCCACCCCGCTGCTGGGATTATGTCTCCCCACTGTCCTTCTGCTTGTAAGTGTCCACACTTGGGCTCCCAGAATACCTTCCAATCTCTCAGAGAATTTAAGATAGAATACTGAAATTATCTGTTAGCATCTCCCTGTACATTAAACCTGAAGTGCTCTGAGGCAGGGAAGATAACTTGGTCATCTTCTAACAATGGCAGAGCACAGTTTCCCGAATCAAAGCAAATATTTAGCAGCAATTTTTGTAAATTAAAAGTAATTATTAATAATAACAAGCCTCTTATTACTCCTTAATCTCAGTGTCATTACTTGGAAAAAAAGCATTGAAGTGTTTTGAATGTCCATGAAAACATTAGTATTCTGATATATTACAGGATAGTTTTCCAAACCACAAACTGATACATTGTATGCTGCAGCCATATACTAGTGGACACCATGGGTTCCCTTGAAGTCAAGGCAAGTGCATATAAGTCCTTGGAGCAAGCCTGGCTGGATTTATATGCCTCCAGACCGGGAAAGATATCTTGCCAACATGTGTTAGAGCTGATATCCGATCCCTATACCTGAGACCCTATTAAAGGTCTTGCAGGAAACAAAGATTAATGATGTTCAGTTTTGACACTGGGAGAAGGAGTCTGTAGTACAAGGACTGGGATCAAAAAGAAGAGTTGGGGGGCACCTGGGTGGCTCAGCCGTTAGCGTCTGCCTTCAGCTCAGGTCATGATCCCAGGGTCCTGGGATGGAGCCCCTCATCGGGCTCTCTGCTCCGCAGGAAGCCTGCTTCTCCCTCTCCCACTCCCCTTGCTTGTGTTCCCTGTCTCGCTGTCTCTCTGCCAAATAAATAAATAAAACCTTTAAAAAAAAGAGTTGGTATAATCAAAGCAATGTTGGTGACATAAAGAGGTGACTGGAATGATGGAGCTGCAGTTGTAATCAGGAAGTGATTTGGGTGGCCACAGAAGTGATAGTGACCCCAGGTATAGGCAGAGTACATAGTGGAGAACAGTGAGGCAGGACTACTCAGGACCATAGGTGTTACCCTAGGGACCCTTGAACTGAGGCCAGGGATTTGATACCTGAGGTTTCTCAATTTCACTGATACCATTTTCTTCATGCATTACCTAAGGAAACGTGGGCTTGTTATCATTCAGACAAGTATTGTTGGTATTGTGATCATCTGACCATGTTAATAATTTAAACAACAAAATAATCATAGCTACAATAAGCACTTGTAATTGTCACTGTGCTATACTAGATATTATAAACACACACACACACACACACACACAGTCAGTAAATACTGCTGTTCATTATTTCTACTCATACCACTCTAGTCTAAGCTACTGTTACAGGTTGAATTGCGTCTATTGAAAAGATATGCTAAAGTACTAAGCTCCAATACCTCTGAATGTGACTTCATCCTGAAATAGAGTCTTTACAGAGATAATCAAGTTAAAATGAGGCCTTTAGGATGAACCCTAATGCAGGATGACTGGTGTCCTCATACATGAGGGAGATTTAGACACAGACAGACATGCGCAGTGGAAAGATGTGAAGACACGCAGGGAGGAGATGGCCATGTGACTGGGGCGCTGCAGGAAGGATCCTCATCGGAGCTGTCAGATACAGGACAGCCCTGGGGACACCCTGATTTCAGACTTTGGGCCTCCAGAACTGTGCCCTAGCAAAGCAGGGCAGCCACCAGTGCTCCGGTCATCAATAGCCCCCTCACTGGTCTCTTCTTTGCACTTCCCCCTCTCCACCTGCCCCCAACCCCAGGAATCTATTCTCAATACCTACGCTGGAAGCAAGAGTGAAGCTCTTAAAATGTATGTCACATCATATTCCTCTTCTAGTCAAAATCCTTCAGTGTCTTTCCATCTTATTCAGAATAGAAACCAAAGTCCTTACAGTGGACACTACAACACTTCACCTTACCTCCCACTATTCTCTCCTCCGCTTACCACAGTCCAGCCCCACTGGCCTCTTTTCTTCCCTCGAACACGCTAAGAAAACTCTTATTTCGGGCCCTTGGCACTTGCTGTCTCCTCTGCATGTATCTCCCAGACATCCGTAGCCTGGCCCCATCCCCTCTCCCAGGTCTCTGCTCAAGCATCCCTTTGTGGAGGAGGCCTCACCCTATCCTGTGCACAACTGCACGGCAGCCCCCTGCAAATGCTCCACTCCCTTCCCCTGCTCGATTTTCCTCCACAATAATCATCACCATAATAGACTGTAGGTAGTATTTATTTTTGTTGTCGCTTTCCCAACATGAATTTAATCTTAACAAAGACATCATATCTGTTTGTTCACTGAGGTATGCTGAGTGCCCAGAACATACAGAATCTGGCACATAAAATATGCATAAAGTATATCTGTTGAGTGAATAAATAAATAATCTTGTGTACCTTAGAGATAACGCAAAGTGGTAGAATGAATACCGACAGCCACTGAGGAAAGACTCCTGGGTCCTCTACCCCCACTGAGTCACTTACCAGAGGTAAATGGCCTGGAGTAAATGGCCTGGGGTAAGGAGCTTCGGAGTCTATTTATTCATCTGTGAAAATGAGGAGGATAAAATCTCCTTTATTTATCTCGCACTGCTGTTCTGAGGGTCAACTTTGATGATGCATATAAAATTACATCTGTAATCTTTACAGTGTTATATAAATATTAGCTATTATTAAAATAAATCTATTCAGAGTTTTATAGAATGGAAGTGATTCTCTGTGTTAAGAGGTAATTAATAAAAGATGACGTTCTTAATTGTTGAGAAGTCAGACTTACTGAAAATAGGTTCTAAAAAGGAAAAAGTAAAAGGAGTCCCTGTCGACATTGCTTGAAGATTTTTAAAAAGTGGGATCTGGAAAGTGTAACATTCATTACTAACAGCTATTACTTGCTGAGAGTTACGGAACATACTTGAGTATATAGCAAAACACCCAGGACATTTAAGCTTCCTTGGTGCCACAGAGAACTCACTGTAAGTGAATGAGACTCAGCCAGCATTATTGACTGAGAGAGTATCACTTCTTTTTTTTTTTATAATGATTTTTTATTATATTATGTTAGTCACCATACAGTACATCCCCGGTTTCCGATGTAAGGCTCGATAATTCATTAGCTGTGTATAACACCCAGTGCACCATGCAATACGTGCCCTCCTTACTACCCATCTTTTTTTAAAAGGGGAAGAGAAGATATTTTAAAATATCATCCTGTGGTTTCTTTAATTTACCTTGCCCACTATGATTTACACATGCCAGTCATGTTCCTGCCAAGTAAGCATTCCATGAATAACGCATAGTTTGTGTCCATCTCACTATCACATCCTCTGATCATACTTAGGGCATCCGGTATCACCTTAACATTCATCAAATCGTTAAACAGGAAGCATTTCTTAAGTATCTGTTGAGGGCCCAGCACTGTGCCTGATGGAATGAGCAATGATAAATAAAGCCTGGTCTCTCTCTTTTACAGGAATTTGCAATCTAGTTAGGAACGTACAGCCATGTAGAACCTCAATACAAATCAAACGCCGAGAAGCTCTTCGGTAAAAGGAGTGCACAAGCCGGATGTACACTGTGAGAGAGGGAAGCTGACTGAGGGCCTCTGAGAAAGTGTTTAGAAGTAGTGCTATTTGTATTAGGTCATAAAGGACTTCACTAGGAAGAGAAGTGTGACGAGGATGTTGGGGCACGTCAGGAAGGGGGAATAACTTGAGAAGCAGATGTTTCATAAAATTTAGACAGATTTGTGGCGACCTTATCTGTAAGTAGGTTTTAAGTGCAACTTGGTTATTCAGGAGTCGTCTTTAATCTGTGGAAATTAATGATGTCTCTGGTAAACATTCCCTCTGATACAAATTATACTCTGGTGCATAGTCAAAGACAGTGTGGTACATGGCATTTCTTATTAACTAAATCCAAAGAAGTGTTCAATCCTTTGAGGATTACATATTTTGGGGGGGATCTGGTAAAACTTTAAAAACCTCCCTCAATAGTACACATTGTCTAAGCATGAAAAATGTCAAATCTTGTTTCAAAAGTTTAATAGAATTCTTCAAAGCCTGCATTTGGACCTCAGACTCAGAATCTCTAGTCAAAATGATAAAGACTATTTGTGTGGGGAATTTTTTCCATATTCTGTGCCAGGGCATTTAGGAGTTCTTAGAGGAAAAGTTTTGAGGGCAGTGTTAAAATAACACAGCTTTTGAAAAACAAGAAATTATAAGTCGGTGTGTTGGAGAATGTCTAAGATACTGTCTACTGAACATCAACATTTGCCAACTTAACAGAGAGGACTTTCGATAGGGAGTTCTGTGACCCACTGAAACTATAAATCCCAAAGTCTTGCCAGCTGCAATCCCAGCACTGCTGTGTGGACTGAAATGCTTATATGGCAAAGTTCCGCACAAACATTACAACCGGACAAAGATTTATATTCCTGTGGGCCCAGGGCATGGGATTTGAGTGTTACTCTTTGTCATATAAACCTGCAGGTAGCTTGAAGAATTGAAGGAGAAGTTAGCTGCATATCTAAAGGATTGCCAATAGAACATTATCTTTGATTTACAACAACAGTTTAATGGTATTTTATAATAGCCTCTAAACATAGAACATAATTAAATGTAAACCTTTTAGCAAAGTAAGATGGTGTTTTTGGAGGGGTGGGATAGGAATGTTTTAACATCTGAATCAGCAGCACCAAGAATCCTTTCTCTTGACAGATGAACAGACCATAGAGTTAACAGACCAATAGTTAAGCTGCTTTCCATTCCTAGACATCACACATTTAAACAAGTCAGATCTGGTTAAACCAACAGGAGAATAAAGAGCAAGCAGGGGTCACTCTCTGACAGAATGGACTAAGATATCAACGTATGTTTGTTAAACAACCATGTGGCCACAGTATACAAAAGGTGTGCATATGGACTGTGAGAGTATATTTGACTATAGAAACATACAGTTCTTATCATTATCTTCCATCTGTCCGTTGTCCATCTTTGGGTCTGTGTGTGTTTATTTGTCTTACCTAATCTCAGAAACTCAATAATAATAATACAATTGTATCTCTTGCCTAGCTGGTCAGATAGAGGGAGCCTCCCTGCTATTTTGTCTAGTGCGCTCCTCTTGCTCACCAGCCCTCATCCCATTTTGTTGCCCTGCTGGCTTTCTAACAGGGCACCTAGGCTTGCCCCTTGCTTCACCCCATCTGAGAAAGACTTCCTGAAGCTAGTTCAGAGAAGAACATGACAAGTAAAAGATGTAATCCCCAAAGGATAAAATCCCTATGTTTGCACTTTATTCTGATTTTCTTCCTTTGTTTATTTTTATTAAGCTTATCTTGTTATTCATCTATTTTGGCAGGCTATGCATAAAATAAAAAGTATTTAATATGGAGGTGGAAATGAAGTTTAGTCAACTCTACATCATGCAGCCGATTGTTTAATGTCAAGGAATCACTTTTGGATAATACTTGATAAGAACGGAATTAATACCCACTAACATGTAAAGTCTTCCCCTTGTCTCTTTACAGCAATACCGACCGATGAGCTCTCTGTGCAGCACTTTAAAACAAAGAACTCATAGGAAGCTGTTAATAGTCTCATTTCTGGCTTCCATTACTCAGTTAACTAAACTTAATCTCCTAATTTACAGATACATCTTATTTTTAAGTAGAAGTCATTTAAACATATGCCTTGATTTCTTTGAGTATGAAAAGAAAGGAAAATACTTATACATGTAAAAGGCATCCCTGTTACATTTTTAAGGGCATTATCATCTTATGCTACTGTATCGACTGTTAGGTGAATAAGATTCATGATAGAGCTTTCCCTGTAAAACAAATGTCCTGACAGATGAAGTGGTTTGCATCTATTCCTTAAGAACTTTTCTAGGGTACTTAATGCTTCGGATGTAGGAGGGGAAAAAAAGACTGTATTATATTTTCAGGTGAGAGGATGACTGACAATACCTGCTCTACTAATAGGCTAGATTGGGACGGGAGAAAAGCTTTCAGGGAAAGCTCAAGATAGTGCAGATGGAGTGACCTTCTGATGTAATGCAGGCTCAGTAGATAGGGGAGTACAGGCTGCCGGGAGATGGTGAACTGCTAGCACACCATGAGTCAATTCTTTTAATGAACTGAACATACCAAGCCAACTTTCAGTTAAAATGAAGATTGAGTTATCCAGATTTCAGATTGTAAAAGCTCTGGCATCTCTTCCGGTATTTTGTAGGACCTGCGTTTTAGTCGCTTGCCCTTGCCCGGCGATAAGGGAAGGCCCGGACAGGATGCACCAGCATGGGTGGTATTCGCAGCTCACTTAGACTGATTTGTTTTTTCCATGTATTGTCAGAGAGACAGAAAGAGAAAGTGAGAAAGAAACTTTTGGCTCAAAATTTTAGGCAGTGAGAGTTTGGGTTTTGGCCTCTATTTTACAACACCCTCTACAATTGTTTTAATAAATATCTATGCAAAGACAGAATAGCATTAGTGGTTTAAATGAAAAACACTGGAAGTTGCTAATTCTGCAAAATTTTCTGTAGCTAAACACAGTTTAGTATAAGAAAAGACCACCGGCTTCGAAGTGAGACCCTGGGGTGTAAATTCCATTTCTGCCACTTATCAGGGAGGGTTACAACCTTGGGGATCAACTTAATCTTAGCCTCTACGGATCTCGGTTTTCTGGACTATAAAATGGAATGGTAATATCGTCCTCAAAGGCCTGGTAGGGTTAAATGAAATAACATCTTGAAACTGGTGGCATGACAAGTATACAACATATTTTAGAAGCTTTAGAATAGCTAATGTCTTAAGCAGCAAAGAGTACAAGGTACCTTATAGCATGTGATTCAGCTTATCTGAGATTTATGAAAGATCTTCATTTCTTTTAGGTTTTATAATCAGGCTTTAGTAGAAATAAGTCAACATAAAAATGAGTTAAGGAAACATCCTAAATATAGTGAATAAAAATAATTCAATTAAATTTTTATAAAAACTGAAAGCAGAAACTCTTAAAGATTTCATAGACTGAGACTATGTGGAGAAGGTGAGACGCTCTTGCACAGCAAATACCTAATTTTATAGATGAGGGAGAAGGGCAAGATGTTTTTAAAAAATAAGAAGGAATAAATCGCTACATTTGTTTCCTGTAGCTATCTGAGAAAGATGAGTTGATACTCATTTTTAGTGAATTGAAATCTCTAGTCTGGTTCCCACAAGACAGCCGATGAGATTGCAAATACTTAAAGCTCACAAGGGGTGTTTCTCAAAATGTTTTCCAAGAGCATCCAAATTATAATCATTTAGGGTAGATTTCGGGGTCCCACTTCAGACGAACCAAATCAGAATCTTTGATTCTGTCCCAGGAATCTAAATTTTAACCAATACCCCACCCACCCCACCTACCCCTGCCGCCCCGGGTGATTCTTGCACACAGTTTTAGACTCTCTAATCTAGTACAATAGTTTTCAACCTTGGCTGCACATTAAAATCACTCAGAGAACATTTAAAAAGAAAAAAAAAAAAGATACCTATGCCTTTTCCCAAGCCAATTTAAATTAGAATCTCTAGGGTGAGGCTCAGCACAGACTTTTTTTCCCCAAAGCCTCAGGAGTGATTCTAATAGGCAGCCTGGTGGAAAAACACTGCTTGCGGCATCCAAGATTCCCTGCTTCATCTGACAAGGGGAAAGTTAGACATCAGTCTCAAAACACAAACTCGCCTCTACCTGCAGACATCCAGCTGGAGGCTGGGATGGTCCCCTTACCACCTGTATTTGCTATATTACCTATATCCACAGAGGGCCAAATTCTCTGGATGTGTTCCATTCGATTCCACCCTAAGTCTTGGCAATTTAATTCCCAGAATGAAACTGATGCTAAAAAGAGGGTTTTCACTTCATTATTATTATTTTTTATTCCATCGCCACTTTTGGTCACTCAGCACATATTTGTTGGTTGCATGTGGATCTCTTAGTCTGTCTGAACTGTTACAACAAACATATCACAAACTGAGTGGCTTATTGATAGCAGAAATTTATTTCTCCCCATTCCGGAGGCTGAGGAGACCAAGACCACACACAGCAGATTCAGTGTCTGGTGAAGGGCTGTTTTCTGGTTCACAGGGGGCGCCTTCTCTCTGGGCCGCTACAGAGCACAGGGCAAAGGGACCCTTCCCAGGCCTCTTTTATAAAGGCATGAATCCTATTCATTAGGGCTCTGCTCTTATGACCCAGTTACCTCCCAAAAGCCTTACCTCCTCACACCTTCACCTTAGGGTTAGGATTTCAACATATGAATTTTGGGGGTCAGGGGACACATTCAATCTATAGCAGTCTCTTCGTCTTTAGAAAGCTCTGTAGTCCATGTGAAGCCATGCAGGTGGCCGAAGCACCACACCACCTAAGCTGAACTTAGTGCTTGCAACTTCCAAACTTGCAGTTTTGTGTGTCTAAATTTATATAAATCAAATTATCTGTTTCAACCCACCACCGCATCACACAAAAATGAACTAACTTCCACTAGATTTGGACGGTACCTTTCGTGTATATGTGATATACATGAAATCCACATACTGGGGAGCATGACGAGGAGCTAAGCACCCATCCGCCACAGTAGGTAAGACGCAGTGAAAAGCCTGAGTGATTGCCACTTGGGAAGAATAGGGTATATGCCTCGGGACATCGCAGTGTCCCGAAAAGAAGACTGAATGGTTCAAATATGAGGCCATCATCAAAAATCACAAGGACAGAAGCTGTGAATGGCTGGGCTCAATTTGGGAAGAAATTGTTCCTCCACATGGACAATTCTTGGTGGCTTCAAAGTGAGCAATAACAGGTAGTTGTTTAACAGTGGCTAATGTTTCTCCTGAGCACAGCTGTGGAAGTCACTAGAAATCTGCTGAAGGGTGAAGGCTTTGAGAGAAAGCACTCTTATCCAGGACGAGAAAGCTGGTCGCATTGTACCACTTACGAGCTGTCAGTGGGGTCTTTACCCCATAGAAGAGCCAAGAAACAGCCTCAGCCTGGTTCAGAATGGCGACTCAACAAAACAATAAGGAATTAAGTTCTTGAACTGCCATGCAAAGGTATGTCTATATTAATTTCTTTATCCCATATCAGCTTTAAACTCTTCTAACCTCAGGGAACTAAAGAGAAAAGTAAGAATATTGAAGGATTTCTTTGGTAAAGACAATTCCACTTTATTAAATATTAATTTACATTTGTATAACTATTGATTTTTTAAAAAACCCTTCTGCTGTTACCTCACTTACTGCTCGCAGTAATTCCTCGAGCTCTGTAAGACACATTCATAAAAGCAAAATTAGTCAATTTTCTGAAGATTTATTTGGGTTTTGTTTCCAGGACTGTTACTTTGCCATTTAACATTCAGGGATCTTAGCAAGTTACTTTGTTTCTGTAGGACTTGGTTTTCTCATTTATAAAATGGAGAAAATGATCTGTTTCCTGAAGAAACATGAAAAAAACTGCATTTTCAATAGATTTCTAAACTCTAAGAATTATGGAAGTGTCAAATGTTATACTTACTCCAGTTTTAAAGATAATCAAATTCAGGCACAAGAGGTTAAGGTGGTCAGTCACCCAAGGAAAGAAGAAAGTAAGAAACGTTACCATGATTAAAATATAGATTTTCTAATTCCTAGTCAATAATTTTTTTCCGTATCATCACAGATAGTCTCAGAATACTACCAAATGGACTTCCTGACCTCAAATCAAGTTAAATATATATGGGGGGATTTATCATGGTCTGCGATATTAAAGAATGACAGAGCTTTTCATATCTTGACCATGTCTTTGGGAAAGGAAGTATGACCACATGAGTTTATATACTCCGAAGTAACAAGCAGAATGACTAAATGAAAACTCACTCTCCTTGACAACTGGTACCAACCTTCACACTATGGTCAGAAATCATGGTCAATCACTCACTCAAGCAATCATTCAGAGGCCTCTGAGAAAACCTCCCCTGATTTGAAATGGCTAAAACAGCAGGGACTTTCCTTCCATACCATCTGCTTGTTACCATGAGCTGGAGAATCAGAATCTTTGGAACAATTCAAGTAAAACATAGCTTTCAGAACACCTCTCATCCCAAAGTCTGTTGGGCAGGAGATGTAACGAAGGGGGAGAGAGAAGGAAAGTGGGATGAGAAACCAGGAAGGAGGTAAAGGATATGTCCTTCTGAGAACATATCAGCAGCTCTCTTCCCTTCGGTCTTTGCCTCTACAGTTTTGTTTTGACTGGAGTCTAGCAGAGGGAGTTCTTTACCACTTTGCTTCCCTGTAGGATACTGACATTACACAGGTTGCCCACAAGAGTGAAGGTCAAATCTCCAGGCTTTTAATGCACAGAAGTTATTCTGTGTGGCCAGTCAAGTCGGTGGCGGGTTACTCAGTTCGTCTATGTAGATCACAAGCTCAGGAGGTGGAAAGTCTCAAAATGTCATCTGTTCCCCCATCTTCAGGCCTGTGTTGTCCCAGACAGAGCAGCAGCCACACTACTTCTAAAGAATAACATGCTGTCTTCACACTACAAGAGGTTGTTTTCCTAGAAAAGGCAACTTTAACCTAAAATCAATGGTAAGTTGAGTCTGGCTTTCCAACAAAAGCAGTCTTTCCTTAGAATATCTGACACTGTATGGGGTGTTCAAAAGTCCCAAGTTTACAAGTATGAATTTAATACCTATATGATGTATGGTTTAAAATGTTCAGAGAACTAATTACGTATATTTTCTTTATTTTTATTTAAACAATCCTTGGAAGAGAGACTTTAGTTAGAGGCAAGGGGCCTCTGAACATTGATGAGGGGCTAAGATATTCATCACGGAGGTCCATGAGAAGACTGACTGACCGGATAATATTACTCCTGCTTCCCATATGGATCATATGTCCCAGCATGGATGTGAGTGCCAGGAACCTCTAGGTAGAAAATGCTGCATGCTTGGAACTAGTCACAAATTCCATACAGAGCAGCCATTTGCCTGGTTATCCTTATTGTCAGGACAGCTTCATTCATCATCTAAATAATTCACCTTATAGCTGAGCCATTTTCTCTCTCTCCTTTCAGAGGGGGATAGGTGATCACAAAAGGTGATCACAGTCCCCTGCACACGTTAAGATCAGGCAGCTGGTGCTCTGGCAACGGCTTTCCAGTCCTGCTGCCCACGTGAATCCCCTGGGGTGCATCCTTACCCCCCCATAACGGCAAACTATGGCTCAGTATCTGAAGTGGGACCCAAGAATCTGCAACTTGAAAAAAGCATCCAGGTGATTCTGGTGTACTTAGTCCACAATCTGCGCTTTTCCCTATGGTCTGAGCTAAATCATCCCCCAAATGTTTGTGGCCACAAGGCAACTCCTCCATGTTACCTGCAATCCTTCAGGTCATAATCTCTTTGTCTGGAATTCCACTGGTAGAGATTGAATAGTCTTTTATTTTTTTTTTTTCTTTTTTAAAGATTTTATTGATTTATTTGAGACAGAGAGAGAGAGAGAAAGAACACAGAGGGACAGTGGGAGGGAGAAGCAGAGAGCCCAATGCAGAGCTCAATCCCAGGACCCTGAGTCCATGACCTGAGCCAAAGGCAGATGCTTAACCAACTGAGCCACTCAGGTGCTCCTGAATAGTCCTTTAAAGTGCAAATATACATATGTAATATGTGCATTATATTGTGAAATATATATGCTATATACACATATATGTGTTATATACGTATGTATTTTTATATTTATATGTATTAGTTATAAATTTTATACATTATAAATGTATAAAAATGTACATGTTACATATGTTATATAGTTTATGCATATGGATGTTACGCCTGTATGTTATAAATGATTCATAAGTACTATGATTCTACTTGCACTCATGAGGGGAGAATACAATTAAGTGACTTCTACAAGGCTAATATTCCTAACATTTTCTTCCATCTTTCACTTCCTTTTCCCCAGAAAAGGAGCCATGCCATCTCTCTGGTTAGTGAGGTTGGAAAAAGCAGCTGAGCCTATCCATTTCCTCTCCTCTTTCTGAGGAGTCCTTCGTACAGAGACGGAGCATTTGGCCCATCTGCTGAGGCGTGAGCGTGTCAGAGCAGGTTCCACCATATTAGGCAAGAGCTTTGGTTTCCCAGCCAAACCAGTGCCTGGATGGTAACTACGCCTGACTCAGGGCTAACATGTAGAAATCTACTTGATAAAGCCCTAAAGCCATATCCCCCCAACAGCTTTCTTAGTAATAATAGTCATATTTTGATTTCTCAGTTGGTTCCACATATGGGCTGAACATGGGAATACTCCATCTTGGATCCCTCATACCTCCACGATGCCCCAAAAGACAGATGTCAGACTTGAAAGAAGAGTGGCTATTTCTAAGCTCCAAAAAACTGTGTGGAGAATCAGGTTTGCAGGGAGTGGAGATGGAGGAAAGATTAGAAGTTCCAAGAGGTGAGACGAAAGTATGAACTCACCAAAGGGAAAAATGTATGTCACAACTTTCTCATGACCGTGCTCTGTTGCAGATTTTTTATAGCATTAAGTTCTCTTCAACAAATTAAACAATCTAGCCTTTTTAACCTTTTAAAGTTCACCAAAGCTTTGATGCAAAAGCATCTCATGCCCAGGTGACCCAGGTGCCATCCAGAATACAGGGTGAGGGTCGCGTTGGTGCCCAGCCAGCCAGCAATCCTGAGAGGATTTCACTGAGCTGTATTTTTGACGGGAGACTGTCTCTTATTCATGAGTTACTCTTTTTTTAAGTGATGGATCTTTCTTCCTGTATTTCTTTTAATTAATAACCCTGTGGAATATTTTTCATTAAAAACAAATTTTACCTTTCTTATGAAATGTCAAACATGAATAAAATGAGCAACTTTTTCTTGCAGGGAATATTATAAAAAGGAAAGATATTAGCTCACCTTTTCTTTAACAGATCTGACTAGTGGAATGAGCTTGTTCAAGCAGTATTTCTCTTTCTTCACATACCAGTGGCCTTTATTATGTTCTCTCACAAGCAGATGAATGGATGCAAATAGTATTGTTTTTTTTAAATAAGTCCTTCAGAGATGTCCTAATGTTAAAGGCAGGTGAAATTAAAAAATTTATGAAAGAAAATGTAGTTCACTTCTAAAAGTGCAATGCAAATTTAGCTTCAGGTTCTAAATAAAAGCATGATCTCAGCTCGTGGTTTACTTGCTTTAGCTACTGGATTAATACTAGACACAGATAGGAAAGCTTTTTTTCATTTTTCCCAATGCTTTCCCTGAGTGTCACCCATTAAGGGAAACATATTTATGTCATAACTGTTTCTGTAGCCACAGGGGCTTGGCTGGGAGGAGTAGATCAATGGAGAGTAGAATGCTCGGACAGTCAAACTCGATAGATATAATTCAGCATAAGTTCAGAACCTACACTTAAAATGCAAGTTTTTAGATCAAATTACATTGGCTAATGCTAATCTTAGCACACACAACACAACAGCGTGGGTGGTACTCATTAACCTAGGTTATGGAAATGCAACCCATGAGCGAAACATGCCAAGAGCTGGACTTGGCGTCACAACTCCTGCCTGTTCTCTGAATATGTATCGTCAGCCTAATCATTTCATCCAATGTTAGAGACCACAGTTGGGAGTTTACCCCTAACAGAAGTTATGCTAAATGTGTGGAGTTCAGAAAGAGGTAGAGATAGATATTGTTTTGTGTTAACAGAAGAACGCAGGCATTTCCTGTGGGAAAACACCATTATTCAGGGCAAGTGTAGAAATGTTTATTTCTGCAATTCTCAGCATATTTTACTGCTGTGTATGGAATTCCTTGCCATTACATATTACATTTTGTTTACAAGAGGGGGATTCTATCTTCTACAGTGATTAGACTGAGGTGCTTTGTTAATATTTCTCTTACTTTATCACCAGTGACTGACAGACAGCTGATACTGAGACTACAGCCTGACCTTCTCTTGCCATTAGAATTTTGGGAGAGAATCTTGGGCACAACTCTGGCACTGCCATTTCTGAAATGTGTCCTTATCACTATCTTCATCTCCATCATCATTGGCACCATCACTGCTAACATTCACTAAAACCTCATGTGGGATAGTGTGTATGCACTTAATACAAGTCTGTGAGGTAGGTACTCGATCCTAAACCCCTTGAGGACAGGGAAATATCCGATTTATTCAGCCTGGATATTCTACATTTAGAAAAGTGCCGGGCACTTAAGAAGCACTATGTGGCTATTTAATGGCTCCTGTTAATTTCATTTTATAGATGTATGACAGAGGCATCGTGATAAACTCGTGTGCACAAGATCATACACTTCAACCCAAAGCTGGCTTTCTAGCCCTTACAAAGAGAGATGTTAGAACATCCCCTGGGAAAGAGCATAGATGCCCCTTGCCTATGAGTGTAAATAGGATCACTTTTATTTTTGAATTGGGTAGAAACTATGGCCCACTTCTGCCTACAGTTGCTTAAGAGTAAAGGAGCCAGGTGTTTGGGACATGCTTTCCCCCTTTTCCTTCACCAATGACTAAAGATGTATTCTAAGTTGCATGTCTAATTCTAAAGAAGAAATAATTCAAGTGCCTCCTGGAGAATCCCAAATATTGCCATCTCCCTTTACTATTTTTGGACAAGTTTTAACCAGTTGAGATGTATTTGCTCACAGTAATCCAATGGCAAGTCTAAATTTTTCGTGTTTAATTCTGCAAAGAGTTTTCTAATTTCTCAAAAGTGTAATCTTTGCAAATTCTTATTAAATCTACATTCAAAACTATCCTAATAATTAACTGAATTAAAAAAAAATAAATCAGATATCGCTTTTCCTGCTACTTCCCCTCACTGCATACTCCTCCATGGGTATCGGGCTCTACTACTAGAAAGGGAAGCAGCACACATTGCTTTAAATCAATGAACTCAATCAACAAATGTCACTGGAGTGCTAGACTGCAGTTGGACGTGTGGGATAACAGACATTTCTCTATCTTTAATAGCCTAACAGCCAGTGCATGAAGACAGGGCATCTATTGAATGCATATAACCCTGCAAAGCGACACACAGTAAATACTGAAGAAAATGCTACAGTGGTGAGTGGTATAGAAGTGCCAAGAAAGGAGAGATCCCATGGAGCTGGAGGACAGGAGGAGAATGGAGAAAGTGGGGACACAGCTGATCCTCGAGGAAGGAGCCAAACTCACAGGATAAGGTGATTAGTTTCTTTTGTAAAATAGCAATTCACGTTCCATTATGTATTTTTCCCAAGTTGTCTTCCATTTGTCTAAATTTTGATGATTTCACTATCCCATGTTTTAAAGATATGATCTTAAATTTTTAGTTTAGAGAACAGAAGTCTTTTTATATCTCAACAAAGGAATACCTCTGGCCTTGCTCTCCATTTAAAATAACCACTTTTGTTGCTGTATGAATGGCTATAGTTTGTCTTTATCATACCCTGGTCACTCACATTAGTTTGATTTTATTTTGGTGAGGTATTAAGTGCATCTCTGATCTTCTTGAATCAAAATTAATCAGCTGCATCTCTGACAGACTGGAACACACCTGACTATTGAATCCTGCCACTCACTGAAATCTAAAGTGGCAGTTTTCTAAATTGGTCCTATTTTTCTGAAAGGGATTTGGACAAAAGGAAAAAATACCTGGATAATTTCAAGTTCTATGGCATCAATGGCAAATTTATTTCTGGGATATGAATATTTGACCATGGAAAATACTGAGGCGCCTGTGCTTCCAGAAAGAGACTGATACATTTGTTTTAGAAAATTTACTCAAAACTGGAACATATAGGTGTCTTATGTGCTGTTTGGGATACTAAAGCCAGCTTACCCTCAAGCATCAGATACATTTTCATATAATTATATTTGTTGCAAGTCTTTTCTGCTGACAGACTTTTCTTGATGGTTCTTTGAATTTTTTAAGTTCTCTCTCTCTCAGCATTGTTTGAGTTTCATTAATGCTGTCAACCTCCATAGAAATGCTGGTTCACGATTAAAAACACCCTTCTAAAAGGAATGGGCCAAGTAGAATGGCCAAGGAACCCCAAAACAGAGATTCGTCGGCTTGGCAAAGGAAGCAAATCCAAATCTCTCCTAGTTCTCTCACCAGTGCAAACAGCCATATTGCCATCTTCTTTGGAAGCACTTGGGAGAAGTCAGCTGCATTAGAATAAAGGCACTGAGGCCCCACCAGGCACTTTCTTTACTCCACACCACCATTCCCACTCCCAGCAGCTTACTGAGAAAGTCTTTCTGGTGTAGGATTGCAGTAACAAGCCACTTGGTGACTGTCAGGTGTGGAAATGTTGCTATTAAGTAACAAGCCAGAATCATAAATCCGGAAGGCTGGATCTGACCTTTCGTGTGTGCTTTTTGCTGGCACAGCAGACGCTTTCCCACGTAATCATGCACTCTACAGTGGCTAAGTGGGTCATTCGACATCCCGGTTTCTGAATTTCCAAACATTAGGAAACACTCTTTTCTCACTCAAGAGGGGGGTATGTATCTTCCTGTCACGGGAAACTAACTTTCAAAGGTCCTGTGTTACATGTTACCCATTTAACATGCTGGGACTATGATGCCATTCACAACCACATTTAAAGTCGTTGCGAAAGCACCTGTAAAAGAGGGAAGCAAATTCCTGGACGGGGTCCAGTGCCTGGCATTACTTCTGTGTGCTGCTGTTAGGGGGACCTAGCTGCTTCCGACATGCAAAATGAGCAGTTACTGTCTTTCCTCTGCAGTTTGCCTTCCAGACTGTGAGTTTCCTAAGGGAAGGCACCTCTGCTGAACTTCTGCAGATGACATCACTCTCTAAAGGATCAAAATGTGGACACAGGGCAAATCCCAGTGAAATCAAATGCCAACTTCTGCAAGTGTTGGGTAAATCAAGTAAACCTGATTCAGAAAGAAGAGGCAGAAAATGAATGACTTTCTCTGGGAGACATTACTGTAGCCTCACTGGGTCATCTGAGTGTCTCTGATTATTTGGTAGGATGACTTGATTTAATTCCTTTGGAGAAGATCACTTGATTGGAATGTCAAAATCTATGAAATGCACCTCTCAGATGGGAAAAAAATGGACATTCCAGGAAGACAGATACTATTTTGGTCATAATAGTTAACTATTAAGAATTCAATCTAACCACAGAGCAGATCTCTATTTTTTTCATTTGCAAAATGTATAGAATGCTCTAAAATGCTTTCTAGTCTACATATATTGGTATGTTTAATACAATATTTATTTTACTTTTTTGGCAATAGTCTGAATTCACTGAATTCACTATAAACATCTTGAAACCCCTCCTCGAAATCTGTTGTAAACTGCTACAAGAGCTACTTGTCAGAATCAGCATGGAGGCCTTTTGAATACATGTCTATTGAGCTCAGTATTTTCTCAGGTTCCTCAGAGGACAGAAAAAGCTGAGTCAGTGACTTAAGCTCAAAAAGTGAAGGGAAGACATCTGTACAAGGACAAGCTATGTAATCTAATTCAGATTCCTGGGGCCTGGGGAGGGAGGAAGCCCCCAAAAGAGCTCTGCCTAAAAATATACTGAAATACAGATCCATGAACAGATCCAAACTTAACTATATATGTAACTATATATATATATATATATATATATGTAGTTTTATATATAGTATATATAATATACTTAACTATATATGTAACTATATATATATGTAGTTTTATATATAGTATATATAATATACACCTATTATTATATATTATACATTTTATATTACATATACTATATATTCGACCACAGAGGTGATCCATTGACTTCTTTTTCCATAACAGAGAAGGAAAAAGATATGTAAGAAATTAGTATAGGGAAAACTGCATGTATTCGAAATTCAAATCAATACCAAAAGGAATTAGGGAAGCAGCTATTACATACACTTCAGTCTTAATATTACCAGAAAGCCTTGCTTTGTTCATTCAAAAGGTGGGGTTTTCTTTAAATGAAGATGGTGTGAGGTAATACTGTACTTCCAGAGGCCCCTCACCAAACATTTATGGTTGAGAATTAAGAAGTGGCAGACACATGGAAATGAACAGTCTGGAATCCAGCTATGATGACCCTAAAAAGGCACTGTCGTAAGGCAGGATTCAGCCGTAAAATAAAAACAAATGTTTCAAGGGGGCAGCTGGCTACTTTGAGGATTCCCAAGAAAAGTGATTTATGAAATTTCTAACTTCTTACGTTAGTTAAATACTCCGCTGACTATATTAAAGTTTTATTCATCTCCCTCATTTACTACTAGAATACATATTTTCTTGCAATAAAAATAAACTCTAGTTTTGAAAAGAGGAGCTATCGAACAGACAGTATAATCTACTGTCAAGTACGCTGGTAAATTATTGAATCCTGCCCCCACTGTGAAACTTGAGAAACTCGTCCTTAAATAGCTCTTTGGAGGCACCACCAGTGAGTGAGGGATCTGTGAACCTACGTCCTGGTAACTAAATGTGGAAAAGGTTTTATTCTGGAAGCAGATCTGGAAGCCGATCAAGAGAGCCCTAAATAGAAGCAGCTTAAGGAATCAAAAGACTGCATAATTAAGTCTCTACGTGCACATGATAAGCTTCTGGAATTGCTGAAAGTCTGCCTCTTTGAACCACCACCGGTGGAATGAGAGCCAGCTTGGAGCAGACACACGGAGGCTGGCACCTCAGAGCAGCGATGGGCCGTGGGGCCGCGAGCAAGGCACCTCACCGCTCTCAGCTCCTTTCGCTACAGTGTCCATTTGAAGCTCGAATGAGACAGAGTCTGCAGTGTGGAAACCGCAAGGCGCGAGCTCCATCAGTCGGGAGGGGGCCTTCTCCAAGCGGCCGCACGGAAGCAGAGCTTCGGCCAGCGGGCCAGGCGTGCATGTGACCTTGCGTGCTCAGTGACCTTGCAATCCCGCCCCCCAGCTGGCAGGAGGAACACTGTAACGGCCCCCTGCTCAGATTCCAGGCTGGATGCAGATTCTTCAGAGGGCACGGAGAAAAAAAGTTTGTTCTTCAAAGTCCTTTTGAATGAGAGGAAGGTGCTGTTCTGAGGACCACAGCCCCTGGCCTCAGGTGATCTTAATTCACGCAATGGTGTCAAGATGGCTGTACCGCGAACGTGCTGGAGAGACCGCTGCCTTGTGCGGAATCTGCCGGCATAAATGGCTCCAAACTGCAGCTGGACGCTCACTCTATCTGTGATTTAACACTGATTAGTAACGGTCCTTTTCATCATCCTATTTCGTAAGGCTCTTCGCCACAACTGTCAAGGGGACCATTTGTTTTTCTCGATGA
This sequence comes from Ursus arctos, assembly GCF_023065955.2. Lineage (NCBI taxonomy): Eukaryota > Metazoa > Chordata > Mammalia > Carnivora > Ursidae > Ursus > Ursus arctos. The sequence continues at coordinate 36,311,973 of NW_026622930.1, read as the reverse complement.
CACTGATCATTCCAGTCAGTGAGGGTAGAAACTGTGCTGGCCGGTATGTCTGCTTCCCTTTGCAGTCATTCACCCAGTCAGTCATTCAGTGACACAGCAGACACTGCTCTGGTCGTTGGCAGTAAAGAGATCACAGAAAATACCTACTTTAAGGAGCTCATTGTTGAGTTGAGAAAACAAAAATGTATAGAGGAAACCAAAGTACCACAATCCGTGCTATGAGACACGCAGAGAGTCTATGGAAACTTCAGAGTCTCATAGAGACCGTATTAGCTTTCGTTCCAAGTGTGGGCAGTGTTTGAGTGATGTCTTTTTAAGGGGATGACAAAAGTTGAAGGTTTGTGGAATGAATGCACCCCCATATTTTGTTTCAGCTGCTATGTCAGGGTGGGAGAAAGGGGGAAGAAAAGAAAGTAATGAGGTTGGAACTGCCCTTGTGATAATCCTAGACTCCTTCAAAGACGCCAGGATGGACCCCTGAAAGACAGGTAGTCTGCAGCTCGTGACCACCAAGAAGTACTCAAAGCCCATTCGGTATCCAATTCCAGTCTGTTTTCCATCCATAAAAGGTAATTTGTTACAGAGATGCTTCACTGCTTACAGGAAAAAAAGACATTCTGTGCCAATGGATTCACCAGGATAAGAATGCTTTCTGCAAAGAAAAACAGTTACGGAGCTCTGAGCCCGTGCTAAGGCAAGAGTGAGCCTAACCCAGTCTTTCTTACTACTGTGATATTAAAATACAGGATGGGTGCTATACCCACCCAGAGCATGCCAGCTGGCTTGTGTTGCTGTCTACTTCAGAGCAGTGCCATTTGTGGAAAAGGACGCTAGCTTTATGGGGTGAAAGGGATAAGTACCTCTATGTCCTGTTTTTCCAGCTTACAATGTGTGTTCATCATTCTTGGGGGAAATTTTTCTACATTTAAATGGGAATCCTTTCTTCAATTGCTGGAGGATCCCAAGGATGTTTTACTAACATTGGGCACTGTCAAAACGTTACAAAAATCAGCACTGAACGCTGATGCCACTACGTATCCCCAGTAACGCAGATCTAGTTCAGCTGCAAGTTCTGATTTTAGACGACTTCTCAAAGTTATTCCTTCACATTTAATTTTTTAAAAAATGGGGTTATTGTGTCCTCCTCCCAAATTCATATGTTTAAGCTCTAACCTCCAGTGTGGCTGTGTCTGGCCTCTACTTAAACAGTTATGTTTAAATGAAGTCATAAGGTTGGGTCTCTGCTCTATCGGGATTAATGTTCTTATAAGAAGAGATGTGAGAGAGCTCCTTCTTTCTTTCCTCACATGCATGCACAGAGGAGAGGCCACACGAGCGCACGGCAAGAACACAGCCATCTGCAACCCAAGGACAGAACTCTCACCAGACGCCCACCCTGCTGGCACTTTGGTCTTGGACTTCTGGCCCCCAGACTGCCAGACAACACCTTTCTGTTTAACCACCCAGTCCGTGTGACTTGTTTATGGCGCTCGGAGCAGATTAATACAAGGGATACTTTAATATCATTAACAGGTCCTGGATTAGCTTGTGTCTGAACTAAGGGGTATAAAGATGTTCGGTAAAAAGGAGTATAAACTAGGAGCAAGCTGGGTCTCCGGGGCAATGTTTCTTTGAGACCACGACTAAGGGCAAGTGTCATTTTGGCATCACTTTTGATCAATGTCCAAGGGGATCCACTCCATCACAATAGTAGACATACTAGAAACATTTTCTCTGGAGCCTTTGGCTTAGAAATGTTCACGACACCAGCAACAAATTCAGCAGAGCCATGGGATGCAAAGACACATAGTTCTCTGGCCGTGACCACTCAATCTGGAACCACAAGAGGGGTTCATGCTCATTAATATAATAGATATGGCCTTTAAGAGGGAAGCCCAGTTTATTACCCAGTTTGCAGTCTGTATTGACATTGTTCAATCTTAACTACCTTTTTTTCTTTTCAAATTTCAGTTAGCAATCTCTTCATTTGAGTTTTTGAAATTGACCACATGGCAATCTTTGTTCTCATTCCTAACAGAGTTGTTCTCCGTACCAGCTCATTCCCTCCCTGCTTCCTGCTGTCGGGTCTCATATTATCTTTTTTTTATAATATTTTTTATTATATTTTTTTCTTGTTTTTCTTTTTTTTATAATACTTTTTTTCTTTTTTTTTATAATTTTTTTTATGTTAGTCACCATACAGTACATCCCTAGTTTTTTATGTAAAGTTCGATGATTCATTAGTTGCGTATAACACCCAGTGCACCATGCAATACGTGCCCTCCTTACTACCCATCACCAGTCTGTCCCATTCCCCCACCCCCCTCTCCTCTGAAGCCCTCAGTTTGTTTCTCAGAGTCCATAGTCTCTCATGCTTCATTCCCCCTTCTGATTACCCCCCTTTCTTTATCCCTTTCTTCTCCTACTGATCATCCTAGTTCTTATGTTCCATAGATGAGAGAAACCATATGATAATTGTCTTTCTCTGCTTGACTTATTTCACTTAGCATTATCTCCTCCAGTGCCGTCCATGTTGCAGCAAATGTTGAGAAATCATTCTTTTTGATGGCTGAGTAATATTCCATTGTATATATGGGCCACATCTTCTACTTGTTTTTCTTTCATTTCTTTCTTCCAATCTTCTTCTCCCTCATCCCCTTTTCTAATCAACTAACAGTTGTTTTTTTTTTTTCAGATTTTACTTATTTATTTGACAGGGCGAGAGACAGCAAGAGAGGGAACGCAAGCAGGGGTAGTGAGAAAGGGAGAAGCAGGCTTCTCACTGAGCAGGGAGCCTGACGCAGGGCTCAATCCCAGGACTCTTAATGACCGAGCCACCCAGGCGCCCCTCAACTAACAGTTTTAGCACTAATAAATGTCACTTTGGTCAGTAAACTCATCAATATTTTTTCATAACTTCTAATGTGAAAGTACTAGACTCTTAAGAAAATAACTCAAAATACAAAGATGGAAAAAAATGGGAGTTTTGTTTAATGTGGCATGTTTTCTTTTTGTACATGTTTAATACTAACTGGTGCAGCAGCCAGTATGTTCTTAAAAGTACTGACAAGATAGCAGTGAGTGTATCAGAACCGCAGTATTATCAGCCAGGCGATATTTCACCATATTCAGTAACACCTCTCGAATAATACTGATATGTAAGTTACATGTGTTTACTAAGAATGAGACCCTTCACAATGCAAGCGACAAACGTGCTGTGGCCACACAATACACGTTGGCTCATACAGACATTGAGAGTCCTGTTCATAGCTCTGAACACTGCCTATGGCGTGGTTTGGGGGGCTCTCCTGTTGGTTTTATCCCAAATCATGGTGTGAAAAACACTAAAATCAGTCTCTGAATCACACACAAGCTCATGCCATCTACATTCCTTTTTCCCTGTTAAAAATGAACACAATCGAGTGTTGCATTTTACTCACAATCCTCTACACAGGGCTTATAAATGAGGTTAACTGGTAAAAATACCAGCAGCACGGAATTCAAAGGACTTGGATTCCCATCCCAGCTCTGATGCTAATTTGCTAAGCAAACTTGAGCAAATCATTTAATTCTCTGGGTCCTGGTTTTCTTCCTTCCTCTAGAACATTATTCTGTTTAAAATGACATCCTGGGGTGCCTGGGTGGCTCAGTCGGTTAAGTGTCTGCCTTTGGCTCAGGTCATGATCCCAGGGTCCTGGCATTGGGCTCCCAGCTCAGCGAAGGGTCTGCTTCTCCCTCCACCTCTCCCCACTGCTTGTGCTCTGTCCCTGTCTCTCTCAAAAAAATAAATAAAATATTTACAAAAAATAAAATCCTAATGCCAATGTCATCATCACCTCCTAAAATCTCTCCTTGAGTCCTCTCTAGGAGAGTTGGATACATCTCCCCCAACCCCCTCCCCACCGTGTACCCTGAATATAACCCTCGCATAGCACTTACCAGACTCTGTTAGGATTTATTTGACTCTCTTGCTAGACTGCAGGCCCCTAGAGAGCAGGCACTGGGTCTTTTATCTCTATGACCCCCTAGGTATGTAGTAGGGCCGCGATGGATATATACTGATATACACTGAGCCCGCCAATACTTTCTGGGCCACACTTTGTCAAAGGGTCTTGTCAGAAGAGGTACCAAAAATAGAAATAAAACTCTTTACTCATCTTATCTAAATAGTCCATCTGGAGGAAAATATGTTCATGCTAGCTTGAAAGTGGAAGAAATATTTAGAAATAATTCAAAACCCCAACCACACTTAATGTAGCTAGAAGTAAATGTTTAGCACAGACCACACTGTTTGAATAAACAGTGCGGGCACAGTGAGCCACTCTCACCCGTCCGCCTGGCGGGAACCCTCCTGAAACCCATGTTCCCAGACGCCAGCCAAGGCCCCGCTTCATAAGCAGGTCTTTCAAAGCACAGCGGTCAGACCCGCTATGTTAACTTTTTTTAAATGGATGGTAAACTTCACTGCATAACAGCTCGGCAGAGTGAGCAGAAGTGCACTAATTACTTTAAAAGTCTGACCGAAATCCTCTAAACTTCAGATACCACCTGTGCTGGGTGTGCACGTGCCTCTTCAGACCTGCACCTGAGGCCTGGTCCTCAGCTTGAGAAACATCATTTTGTTACTCCAGGAAATCGTATTTTCCATTAATTAAATAAATACATAAAGCCAGCAAGTGAGTCAGCCTTCCTCTGTTGCTCTCCTATACCTTTACTCTAAACTATGGAACTGTGTTCTTATTATTGAAAAAATACGCCAACCTGTCCTTTTGTTCAGTCGAGTTGTTTCTGACTGTCGTACAGGGGTATTAATCTCCAGCAGTCTAGTAAAGCCTGAACAACAGGCCTCAATTCAGAAAAGTTGCTTTAAATGCACAAAATAAAATACATAGTCCTGCAAATGAAAAACATTATACTGAAATCCAGTTAGCAAAATATTAAAAAATAATTCACAAAATAGTAGGGCGCCTGGGTGGCTCAGTCAGTTAAGCGTCTGCCTTCAGCTCATGTCATGATCCTAGGGTCCTGGGATCGAGCCCCACGTCGGGCTCCCTGCTCAGCAGGGAGTCTGCTTCTCCCTCTCCCTCCACCTCTCTCCATGCTCATGCTCTTATGTACTCTCTCTCTGTCAAATGAATTTGTAAAAATTAAAAAAAAAATAATTCACAAAATAGTAATCTATGTACTTTTTTTATTAACACAATAACCTCACCTTAGGAGCAGGTCTATAATAACCACCATAATTATTAAGTAGTGATGAGCCTAAACACTTCAACAAACACAGTATTATATGAGAATATGCATGAATGCTTTTTTTTTAAATAATTTAATCTAATGGTGAATTTGTAATTATTTACCTTGGGTTTTCTTTTTATGTTCTGATTTCTTTTGGTACTTCTAATACTGTAGTTAGTTACCAACCTTCTTAATTGAAGGAAAAGCTACATGTCACTTAGAAATTAAAGAAAATAAAGATGTAATAATTTTTCTTATCCAAATTTACAGGCCTCAAGTAAAAATTTCAGGCTTCTACTATCATGAGATCAAGAGTAATGAACTCATTCCATTTACTTCATAAACATTTGTACCAAGAGCAAGCCAACTTGCTTTGTTTGACCATGTTTTAAAAAAAGCAAAAAAAAAAAAAAAAAGCAAATTAGTTACCAAACTAATGTGATTTTGCATAAAAATTCATACTTCTGTCTTCTCTGGGGAAAAAATAAAATGCAGCCCAAGCAACACTGGGCTGGTGTTCCACCAAGGCCGTGCGCAACCAGACTGAGCAGCAGCTGCCCCTTTCACAGATGGTGTGAACTCTAGTCTTCAATGGTGAGCCTGGCCTCACTCGTGGGCATCACTGATCTGGCTTCTGCAGCCACCTCTGCTGTGTGGCATTTTCCGTTTCATGATAACCTCTCAGTGGCCAGTGGTAGATTTGCTGTCTAATGCAAGGAGAGAGAATTCTGTGTGCATTCTCGTGTCCTCCCTAGCTAACTTCCAGTCTTCTCCTTTCAGCAATGGACACACTAGGGCCCATGGGAGCCACCTGTTTACGTAAAGTTTTACTAAAACACAACTATGCTTAATTATGTACATACTATCTTTGGCTGCTGTGATGAACTGAACTGTATTCCCCCAAAATTTATATCTTGAAGCCCTAATCTCCCAATATGATGATATTTGAAGAAGAGGATTTGGGAGCTAATTAGGTTTAGATGAGGTCATGAGAGCGGGGTCCTCATGATGGGATTACTTCCCTAATAAGAAGAGGTAGCACAGAGGTAACTCTCCTCCCTCTCTCCTTCCCCCACCGTGCCTCTCTTCCTCTCTCTGTCCCTCCCTCCTTCCCTTTCTCTCTCCCTCACTCACAGTATGTGAGGACACAGTGAGAAGACAGAGGTCTGCAAGCCAGGAAGGAAAGAGCCCTCACTGGGGCACCCAGTGGGGCCCAGCACCTTGATCTTGAACTGCTCAGCCTCTAGAACTGTGTGGAGTAACTTCCTATTGCTTAAGCCTACAGTATTTTGTGATGGCACCCTGAGCTAAGACAGCTGCTTTCACACGACGGCAAGCTTGAGGAGTTGAGACAGAGGTTCTGTGGCCCTCAAATCCTTAAACATCTACTGAATGGTCCTTGACAGAGAAAGCTTGCCAACCCCTGCTCTAGTTATCGGATGAAATTATAGTCCTAGTTCTAGAATTTTTATAGAGAGGAACTTAAGGATGGTTAGTGGGAACTATGTTGGCATACAAATCTCTTATTCTTTTGTAATGAAGATGGGGGGGCAGCTGAAGCGATGCCACATCCCCCACTATTGCAACCACCAAGAATCCCACACTATGCAAAGCTCTCCACCCAGCCACCGCATGTGCCCATGTGGCCAGAGCTGTAATCTGTGATGGCCGAAAATCTGGGTTCCAGATCCACTCCCCCAATTTACTAGAAAAACACCCTTAATCTGTGGTTCTGATAGCTATGAGATATCAAGAACATACTAAGGACATAGTTTTGATTATACAACTCACCACAAATATCCAATTCACAAAAAATACTCAATGCAAGAATGCCTGCAGTAATAGCCATGAGAACAAAATACCCTTTTATTAAAGTTCCATGGGGAACGAAGGGAAAGTGACTGGGCACATGAGAAACTACAAATTGTTGAGTGTGTCTGTGGAATGTTGTGGAAAAAAAAAAAATCAAGTACTTTGGCAGGGCAAAGCAACATGGCAGCATCTAACGATCTGCGTTCAAGAGTCAGACAGAGATGGATCCAAATCCAAACCCTGAGCCATAACTTCTCTGGCAGCAGCTGTCCCACTCTCGGAACCTCAGACTCCTCATCGACGAGATGGAAATGAGGTGCCTCATCTGTGGGTTACTGAAATTTCGTAAGATCAGTTATTATATATAAAACGTGCTGAAGTGCATGGCTATGAAATAGGCTCTCAAAATGGTAGTTAGTCTCATGAATCATTGGAGGATGTTTTCTCAGTATGCGTGTGTGTGTGTGTGTGTGCGTTTTATGAGAATACTTTTTCTTTTCCTGAGAATGAAGTGATACTGACTGACAGTACACCTCTCCCCAAGTTTTGCCAAGTTATTGAGACCATCCATCAATTGAAGAAGGGCTGGAATTATTAAAAAATAAAAACGTGACACGTATTGTAACAGGGAACAGGTTATAAAGGGAAGAAGCCATTGGATGTAACTTGTGCCCCAGCACCTGCAGAGGCAGGCACGACGTCCCTGGGTCCTACTAAAAAAACACACACAGGGGCCCCACGCTGGCGCAGTCGGTTGAATGTCTGACTCTTGGTTTCGGCTCAGCTCATGATCTCAGGGTTGTGGGATCGAGCCCTGCGTCAGGCTCCACACCCAGCAGAGTCTGCTGGTGAGTGTCTCTCCCCTTCCCTCTGTCCCCCGCCCACTCTCTTTCTCTCTCTAAACAAATAAAATCTTTAAAACACACACACACACAGACGGGGTTTTCTGTCTCTAGCTTCTCTTCCTATCAGAGGTATGTGCGCTCAGCATTCATAACAGTGTGTGTGTGTGTGTGTGTGTGTGTGTGTGTGTGTGTGTGTGGTGCGCACATGCTCAGATGTGCGAAAGAGAAAATAAAGAGGCAAGAGGGCTTTGTGATCAACTAATTCTGAAGAGCCAAAATTTATTTTCTACTGGTGAGTTGTCATAATTATCCCTCTTTGAGACCTTGCCCTGCAATTATCGGTCGGTTATTTGATATTAATCCCTCTGGGCCTGAGTTTCCTCATGTGTTTTGAAGGGAAAATAACTGTCCTTTTTTCCACAGGAATATTATAAACATCAGATGAGATACTGTGTAAACAACATGCTTCGAGGAGGACAGTGACAAATAAGTTCTGTCCCGAGGACCGTAACGATGATGGATAGGGGTTTCGGTAATCTTGTGGTATGTGGGAAGACTCGAAAGCCGGCAAAATTCATATTGGAGAAGACTTAATAAGATATAAGAGTTTCAAATATCTAACGGGCTGCCTTGTAGAAGAGGAATTTGTCATTGGGGAAGGTAGAGTACAGACCAAAGGAGACATATTTCTGCTTAAACGAGACTCCGCACTCCCTAACGAATAAGCAAGAAAGTTCCACACCAGCAGCCCTCTTTCACGTCCACCACTGCCTTACCTTTCAGTCACTTGTACAAATATGTGTTTCACTTATTCGTGTTTCATAGAATATTCACGCTCGGCTGTAAGCTGCTTAAGCTTAGGGACTCTATTTAGTTTCTGTGCTCGCAGCCACTCTTTACATATTGTCTAGCAGGTCGTGGACGCTCAATACCCATTTATTATAACAAATGTGGAAACTGAAAAGGCTACCCAAATACAGATCCAACGTCGTGACACAGCTAGTGCGAATATGACTCCAGCAGACCTATCCTCTCCTAGAACCCCCCGTAGGAAACTCTAAGGATCTGCTTATGTTCATGTCCACGTTGCTACAGTAGAGATTCTGATTTGTCTCCCGGCTTGATTTTTCTCCTCCATGTTAACTGAAGGGAAGGTTCCATTTAAGGGGGCAGTGGGAGGGAGGGCTCGTTATTTCAAAATACTTCACCATAGACAGGCAATCATTTTAGATGAAATTCCTTAAGTGCAGTTGTCCAAATGTGTATTTCATTCTTGGCAATAAAAGAACCCTAGCCTATGTCCAATGACCTATAAATCATAGCTAGGAGATTTCTTTATGCAAATTAAATTTGTGTCACACTCATCAATAAAAAAGAAAATAGCCATGAATATTATATCTGCAGCAGCAGTGCAAAGTTAAGAGCTGCTATACCTATTTGTAGGATATGTCAGTGTTGCTAATTATTTTTTTAAGATAGTGTGCTTTGGAAGAATTCACAGGCAATAAGCTTTATGAACTGATCATTAAATGAGAAAGGGTGTTTAAATAAAGTCAGGAATATAAAATAAGCAACAAGCTTGATTAACCTTACCAACCTAAAAAAAAATCCACATAATAAAGTAAGAGACACTCATGTTATTTTTATGGCAGTTATTATAAACCCCAAGAACTAATTAGGTTATAGTACAGTTTGTTTGTTTCTCTTCAACTCTGTTTTTCATTTTACACGTAAATTATAAACATTCAAGTCTTTAACCCCGTACTCAGGAATCCCCTCCCCCTTAAAAAGTAAACAAAATATAAAGAAAGGGAAAGAAAATTATGTCACTTTACATCGATGAGAATGTACGAGTGCAAAATGAAATACCTCTTGCACTTCTCGGCTAATAGAGCACAACATATTAACCCTTTCGATCCTAATAAGGAGAAGTGGATCCGCACAACATACCCGTTTCCTCAGATTGCAAGTAAGAGTGAGGTTCCTTGAGAATGAGTTTGCAAAAGCTGTATAAAAGTCCAGGACTTTGAGCAAGGCTTCTCGCTTGATGATGTGGAGGTCACAGTATGTCAGAGCTCGGACATTGGCACATGCGTGAGCAAGGGTGGTTTCCTTCCAGAAGATGTCTCCAAATACATCACCTTTCCCTGGAAAATAGTACAAGATATGTTTCAACTATCCACACTGGTTCTTATCCTAATCACTATTTTTATTCCGTTTCATATATGGTATTGATCTACTAGCATAATTTAGAGCCCGAGTGGATAACCCCTTCCAAATACATATAACGATGCATAACACTTTCATATAATATGTAAAGTAATATCACCCTGAATTCAGTTCTTGATGGAAATCTGGAGTGGAATGAATAAATGAAATCCAACGGAGAAGCCAAAAATCTCATTGTAACAAATAGTTTCATTATCTTCTGCCATCATAACTTTTCCCATTCTGACTAGAAGGAGCAAAGGTGACTTTTTAGTTTCATTCTTTCTTCTGCTCCTTCTGTAGAGATGACAGTAGATTGCAATATATAAGGATCTCCTGTTACAGCCTTTATAAATCTGGAACTGATTTATGATTCGACATATATTAAACATACATTATTCACCAACTAAGTCTTGTGCTCCAGGCAGACTAATACTGGCCATGACTTATTCCCCAAGGATACCTTTCCCTCTCCCCTGAGCCAAACTCTATACAGGGCCTCAGGGCCCAATGTGGGGGGGGCTCCCCATCACCATGACACAGTTAAGTTGTTGAGTAGGGAACACGTGGAGACTCAGGTTTGTTATGCTAGCAACAGTTCCATAGAGCGTGCTACACTGTAGTAAAATGTGGATATCTTTTTAAAATTCTGCAAATCACCCAGAAGTCAACTCTTCACTTTGGAGCACCATCCACTTTGACCTGAACTCCACAGTTCACCCCAAATCAAGAGTACTTAGTTGCCCAAACGAGGTGGGGATAAGGAACACCCAGAGATAAACTGCCGAAAGGACTTTCTGCAGAGGCAGTTGCATGAGAGCCCCTGGCTTCTGAAGTGTCCTCCACGGCATCCTTCGTTCCTCTGCAGGAAAGGGGAAGTGTGGGAGTGGAAAAACAAGGAATACACCCAGGCAGGAAAGATCTTCTGAAAGGAGCTGTTCCAAAGACTTATGCCTTCGACACTCTCACCACGGAGGTGAGTAAATACCTGCTCTCATCATGAAGACTGAAGTCAGAACTAACAAGAAAACAGGAAGAAGAAAGGCATCGTATAATACTTCAAGCGAGCTAGACTATCAGAGAGAAAAGACAACAGTAGCCAGAGAAATGAGAGAGAGAGAGGCAGAGAGACTGAGGTTGAGTGAACGACATTACACATTCTTGCCCACACAGGAAGTTTGGAAATCCTTAGAGAACCATGAGACACTCTGGGATGGAAAGAGAAAACATGCATATTATTGAGAAAGCGGTTGAAACTACTATGTAATCATATGATCAGCATAAAATAACCATAATGGATATTTAATTTATCTTGAGCAATCTTATTTGTTTCTGGACACTTCAAAATTTTCTTTTAGTTAGTGACACTGACCAACAACTCAAATAACTATCGGATAGCCATGCATTCATCCAAGGAAGGTTAATTAGAGACCTCCGCTTACATACATGAATTTCAGAAATCTGTAAGTGGCACTCTCTAAATTTTAAACAAGTAATTTCAATTTTAAGTATTTGTTCTAACTGCATTATTGGAAGTACCAAATTTAATGATAAAAAATATTCATTGAATGAGTACTAAGTAATGTATAGAAATATGGAATCATTATATTAGACACTTGAAACTAATATAACACTATATGTTAATTATATTTCAATTAAAAATAAACTAAGAAATACTTGTAACAAATTATTATATTATAAAATATGTATATAGATCTATGGAATAATAGATAAATATTCATTGATTGATGAATGCATCATAAATAAATAAAAGATACTCCACATATAAATGAATTTCCCTCTGCCAATACAGATCATTTTTAATTATGGAGGCATACAAATGTCCGTTACGTATTTTATTTTACCTAACTGCTGAAATTAAAATTCTCACCATATTTCTATCCAAAAATTTAAATTTAAATTACTTATCATTTTAGTATCATGCATAAATAAAAAGCCTGTGATGTGAAAAGAATAGCATTAAACTAGAATATAAACTCACGACAGCAGGGAATTTTCTCTGGTTCATCCACTCTGGTCAACCCTGATGCCTAGAACAGTTCAAGAGCTCATGAGGTGCCTGGGTGGGTGGTGCAGTCAGTTAAGCATCCCGCTCTTAGTTTTGGCTCAGGCTGTGATCTCGGGGTCATGAGATCGAGCCTCTGCGATGGCCCCCATGCTCAGCAGGGAGTCTACTTGAGATCTTCTCTCTCTCCCCCTACCCACCACATATTCTCTCTCTCTTTCCCTCTCTCTTTCAAATAAATAATAAATCTTAAGAGTTCAACAAATATTTATTGAAAAAAGTATGCGAATGAAAAAAGAGAAGAAGAGAAAGACACAGAAGAACAAATTGGGAAATGTGAGATCCAAGTTAGACGTGCAGCTGCACCTGTTACGGTGTGGCTTAGATCAAGTGATTAACTCCCTGAATCAACATTGGTACCTCTGACCCTGAAGAGAACAAGATGAACAAAAACTAATGCTTAAGGTTTCTGTGCATCTATAATCCTATCGTAAGTCAACGAAAAGTCATCAAATTATATTTTCAGCGTAATATTTTTTCTATGTCACATTTAAAAGGAAAAGACTTTAAAAACTAGGGCCCCAACTCCAAATCCCATTAAAAGACTAAAAAGTACCAGAAAAGTTAGTTGATTCAACCAAAGTAAAGCTTCTCCCCTTAAAAAGGTTTACAGAACAATAGCAAAATTGATAAATGTGGATAATTCTGCTCCCAGCATCGGAACTCACATTACATAATGAGTAATACTAATTGTTTTATGACACAGAATCTCCATTAGGATAGACAATGTATCGACTGGATATTAATCTAATTAATCATTTTAAAGTGTGTTTGCTTTATCCGGTTGTCTATATCATTTTATAGTCACTCAATTCACAATAAGCTTTTATGGCACTTCTGGAAGATGTGTCTTGTAAATCAATTAATTAATTTACCAGCCACAGTAGACCTGGCTGATGTTCTTCTTCAAGGAATATTATGTACATTTACACTGAGGTTGTGGAGACGGGATTATGCGTGGAATATCCAATTACTGCACAGGTTCGGGGTGGGGAACTTGGGTTCATCTTCGTGGCTACAGAATATTTGATGCTAGTTTTTAGGTCAGCTCTCACCGGGTGCAAGTAGTCTCAGCTATCAACATTTCAGAGCTTGAGAAAACTAACCTTCCCCCAAAGCCCTAAAATTAGTAGAAAAGCTCACACTCAACATGAAAGTTGTTGTTTGGCCTATTTATATTTTCTCAGTTCTTTGCACCAAGTCTTATGAAGTATTTCACTTCTAAACCACAGGAAACAGGATTGGAAAACAGGAGCACATGTTTCAGATTCATAGACTAGGAAACTGGAAAATGTAAACATAAAACAGAGATGACAAGTTACAGCATAATTAAAGGACTGATACGGACCATGGTATGTTTAGGGATTATGATCCCCCGAGATGCGGGTTTTAGAGCCACAGCTTTTTAAAAAATTTGAAACACATTATTTGGTGAGTTAATGAAATGGATTAAGCAAATGCATAAAAATTATCTCGGTTATTCATGAGTGAGTATAGCTATCTAATAGAGCCAATGAATCCCTAAAAATGCAGCGTTTGGAACTTAGGTCATTTCCTGTGGGCACAGTGATGATCTAGCCGATGAGTCTTCTACAGAATGGACCTAATCCACGTACTCACTTTTATTTATTTGTCAGCCCTTCACTATGGCTGACTATTGCAATAGGCTCACAAACTTTATTATGAATACATATACATAAAAATATTCATTTATAAATGAACAACACTATGGAGTTTTAGAATTATATGATTTTTAATGGACTTTGACTATTACCAACAGCGAGTGTCATAGGTAATGTTTTAAAAGGAAAGAACTGTTGAAAAGGAAAAACAAAGCTGGGGGCATCACAATGCCAGATTTCGAGCTGTACTACAAAGCTGTGATCACAAAGACAGCATGGTACTGGCACAAAAACAGACACACAGACCAATGGAACAGAATAGAGAACCCAGAAACGGACCCTCGGCTCTTTGGGCAACTAATCTTTGATAAAGCAGGAAAAAACATCCAGTGGAAAAAAGACAGTCTCTTCAATAAATGGTGTGGGGAAAATTGGACAGCTACATGCAAAAGAATGAAACTTGACCACTCTCTCACACCATACACAAAAATAAACTCCAAATGGATGAAAGACCTTAATGTGAGACAGGAATCCATCAAAATTCTAGAGGAGAACATAGGCAGCAACCTCTACGACATCGGCCAAAGCAACCTTTTTCATGACACATCTCCAAAGGCAAGAAAAACAAAAGATAAAATGAACTTGTGGGATTTCATCAAGATAAAAAGCTTCTGCACAGCCAAGGAAACAGTCAAAAAAACTAAGAGGCAGCCCACAGAATGGGAGGATATATTTGCAAATGATGCTACAGATAAAAGACTGGTATCCAAGATCTACAAAGAACTTCTCAAACTCAATAAGCGAGAAACAAATAAACAAATCAAAAAATGGGCAGAAGATATGAACAGACACTTTTCCAATGAAGACATACAAATGGCTAACAGACACATGAAAAAATGTTCAAAATCATTAGCCATCAGGGAAATTCAAATCAAAACCACACTGAGATACCACCTTACGCCAGTTACAATGGCAAAAATAGACAAGGCAAGAAACAACAATTGTTGGAGAGGATGTGGAGAAAGGGGATCCTTCCTACATTGTTGGTGGGAATGCAAGTTTGTACAGCCACTCTGGAAAACAGTGTGGAGGTCCCTTAAAAAGTTAAAAATTGAGCTACCCTATGACCCAGCCATTGCACTACTGGGTGTTTACCCCAAAGATACAGACGTAGTAAAGAGAAGGGCCATATGCACCCCAATGTTCATAGCAGCATTGTCCACAATAGCTAAATCGTGGAAGGAGCTGAGATGCCCTTCAACAGATGACTGGATTAAGAAGTTGTGGTCCATATATACAATGGAATATTACTCAGCTATCAGAAAGAATGAATTCTCAACATTTGCTGCAACATGGACAGCAGTGGAGGAGATAATGCTAAGTGAAATAAGTCAAGCAGAGAAAGACAATTATCATATGATTTCTCTCATCTATGGAACATAAGAACTAGGAAGATCGGTAGGGGAAGAAAGGGATAAAGAAAGGGGGGGTAATCAGAAGGGGGAATGAAACATGAGAGACTATGGACTATGAGAAACAAACTGAGGGCCTCAGACGGGAGGGGTGGGGGAATGGGATAGGCCGGTAATGGGTAGTAAGGAGGGCACGTATTGCATGGTGCACTGGGTGTTATACGCAACTAATGAATCATCGAACTTTACATCGGAAACCGAGGATGTACTGTATGGGGACTAACATAATATAATAAAAAAACATTTAAAAAAAAAGAATTGTCCATTCCATGTCCCCGTTTGGTCATTCAGAAATAAAATGTTGTCAGGATTTTGGGGAAAAAAAAAGGGGGGGGGAAGAACAGAAAGAACAAGGTGATGAGTGTCAAAATTAAGAAATTATATAGGTGTATAGAATAGAATCTTTTTAAACATTTAGAATTGATATCAGCCTGCCCACCTTCAGCGATGTCCAAAGTCATTCTGTTCAAAAATTATAATGGATACAAACTGGAAGACACTTTTAGAGAAGCAAGTAATTCTTACCTACTAAAAAAAGAAAAATCACTGATTTAGCTTATAAATGTTTATTTACACTAAGAATGAGCCAAATAGCTCTTACTAAGTAGATGTAAAAATAGAGTCTCCTGATATCAGTAAGGGATGAGGGTAGGGAAGGAGAGTGGGAACAGGACACTGATACATCCCAGGCATACGACAGTCGGGAAAATGCAGATGAAGCTTTCTGTGAGTGGAGGTAGTGACCTCAGGAAAGAGAAGAGCAGCAAGACAGCAGGACAAGCAGCCCCACCCTGTCGAGAGAACGTCAGCACTTAAGGGAAGGGTGGAGGATTCAACGTAAAAACTGAGACAAGTCACAAGGTCAGAAGGACTGAAGGAATGGAGAAATAAAGTTCACCTCTTTGAGGAAGAAACTGCAAAGATTTGTGGCCATTGCAATCCCAAAGCATCCTTAAAAGTTTCGTTTCCACTTTCCTACCAATGAGGTGGTTCTCTTCCAGGACCCAGAGGAAGGACCTGTGAGCAGAAATGAAGATCCCCATCTTGTGTTCTGAAGGCTCCTGAGATCACGCTGAGCCAGTTCTCCTGAGTCCAAACCACCTGCCTGGTGGTAAACTAGTCACTGGGACCGTATTTTTAGATCCTTAATGGCTGATTAACCATCTTCTACTCAGGTAATATTTGGTGAAGGGTTTTTGTAATACGCACTAGTATGGCACTTAACAGTGTTGTTAGAGAAGTCTTTTTTTTAATAAAAGGAAACACATTGGGAACATCAATATAGGCCCTATATTTTCGGTCAAGATGAAACCACATAATTGTATTAGTTCAAAATTCTATGACCCAATACTGCAGAGCCTCGGCTCCTTCATCTGTAAGATGACCACAGTAAGTGCTCTCTTCACAGAGTTAAACGATTTGACGTAATAATGCATATAAAATAATGAGTACTCAATAACTACTGGTACTTAAATCAGACTCTCAATGGGGCTGAAGTACACTTTTTTAAATATAGTTTTGATAAGAAATATTAAAATCAAAACGTATGCATGGATTTTAAATTTTACTTAAGCATGGGGAGAGGGGCTCATTTACTAACTACAAAAATGGTTTTTTCTTTCTTTGAACCCCTTTGAACTCTTAAATATTTATTTTCTAACAAAATTAATTCTGACTTGCAGAACTATTTATTCCAGTTGATGGGGGAAGTCATGCTGCTTTCAGGAATCAAAATGAGGTCCCCTTCCATAGCTATAATTTCAAGTTTTCCTACGGTGGCCAATGACCATGGTACGAATTAGAGTCCTTCTTGATACTGGGAGCTCCTGATGAAGAACAAGGAGTGTTTTACTGAAGAGCGTTTAGTGACTTGAGATATTTAACATTTGGCCTGCCATATTCTCCTTGTTCAGAGTGCCTATTTAATAGTACGAAAGTGTTTTCTCAATCCATAATAGAGCCATACTGAAGCTCAAATCTTAGGGAAATGCATTTTACTATAAGCACTTACAGGACAGAGAAACAGAGGGTAGTCAGTATTCCAAGATAAAACATAAAGAAAATGGCAACAGGCCGTAGTTCTCCTGGGTACCCTGAACAAACACAATGATGAAAACAGCTTGATGGCAGAATAAAGTGCGAGCTAACCTGGATAACTGAAACTCGCTGAGAACCTATTTAAGGGGGTCCTACCACACATGACAGAGGGACAAAAGTGAGCAACATGTTTCCAGTGCTTACAGTGCAGCCGGAGAGTGAAACAAGTAAAAGATAGAAGTAGAAAGGGCTTTAAGAACGCTGTGTAGGCATGCGGTGGGAGCCCAGATAAGAGGCACCTGATCCAGACCAGGCAATAAGGGAAAGAACAAAAGAACATGAGCAAGCAAGGGATAGGACAACTAAAAAGAGGAGAAAAATGTGTTCTAAACAAGGAAGCTTGCCAGTAGGAGAGAACTTGGTGGTATCAGGAATCTTCCAGCAATGCAGCCTGCTGTGAAAGCACAGTAGGGCGAGGGAATGGCACCAGTCAGGCGGGAAAGGAAACGAGACCCAAGTGGCCTCATCGGCCATGCTAGAAGCTACATTTTATCCCCAAGTTGCTAAAAAGTCAATCTTAATGAGAAGACTAACCTGATAAATTAAATTTTAGAAAGATTATTTTGGCGGCCACATAACAGAGAATTGGAGGTTGAAGCAGATGATGGACTGTGAGCTAACAGGTCTTTCAGATGGCAGCCACAGCCCAGGACCAGAATTTTATGAGCAGTTGTCATGGGAAGGGATATTAAGCATAGGATAAAGAAATAACAAGGTGAGAGAATAAAC
This sequence comes from Ursus arctos, assembly GCF_023065955.2. Lineage (NCBI taxonomy): Eukaryota > Metazoa > Chordata > Mammalia > Carnivora > Ursidae > Ursus > Ursus arctos. The sequence continues at coordinate 36,293,867 of NW_026622930.1, read as the reverse complement.
ATGACTTAGTTTTGAAGGAGGATGGGGAGAGAATTTGAAGTTGAGTCTAAACTACCGGATTGTAAAGATTTATATTTTATCCAAAAATCTACAGACTGAAGAACTCAAAAGTATGTCATTTGAACCATGTACAAATGATGTCATAATCACTACTTCAAAAACTTAAAATAAGACAAGCATGCAATTTTTTAAAAGCAAATAACTAGTTTGACCTTTATGGAACTGTCTGAATTAACCGTGTTCATCACCGTAATATGTACAGCAAACCTACCTGGTTCATCGTTCAACATAGAAATGTGGATGCAAAAGAAAATAATTGTCTGGGGCTTGGGAAAAGCCCTTTTAAGGATTTAAGGTGTGAAACACTTGACTTCTAATAGCAAGCATACAGGAAGAAATCTTAACTTGTAGCATAGAAGTCACATTTTCACAGATTCTCAAAATAGCAAAATATTCTTCATTCACATCTCAGATTTTTTTCTTTTTGGAATAAAAATAAGCAGAATTTGGATTTTGAACACTAATTTATAAGTTTTCTTTGATAATGCAAAAATGTTTGTAAATAACCGGTTCCAATTAAAATGAAATCCTAACTCAGGTACTAGAAATTATTTTTTAAGAATATTGTTACTTAACTCTGTCAGTCCCTGTCTCACTTATGCTCCCTTCCCCAGCCCCACAACAATATCTAACCCCTCCATCCAAACTCTATGTAAATGAGCCTAGTTCTCTTGGGAATTCGAATTTACAATTAAAAGACTTAGCCAGAGATTGCGGTAGATTAATAACTCCAACTCTATGATTCTAATAATCAGTAGACACAGAACGGACAAAATGTGAATGCAGCAGAACAAACATCTTAGGGGCCAGGTCTACGGTTCACGGGGAAATGTCACTTTCATAGCCCTTAACGGTACAAGATCCCTCGTGGAGACACTTAAAAGTAACCTGGCTATTTTAGCCACACCAAGAAATCTGTTCACATTAAGTAATTATAGGGGAGGAACTTAAACGCAAGAAGATATAAAAGAATATCAAATATTACGTATGCATCATGAACTTAATTTGGAATTTTGTGTTTCATAAAAAGTAGGAAGGTCGAAAAGAAAAAGGTGGAGGTGTAGGAACTCAAAGAGCTTCAACTTGGAAAAAGACGTGAACTGCAATTATGTTCACCTGCCCTACTTAGAAAAATATCTTGCAGCCATCCTTCAGTGTTAAAAACAGAAGGTATTTGTTGACGACATTTTTTTAATCTTTCCATTAATTAGTTATGGTTCAGAACTTATTCATTAAACACTTAGCATTTTTGACACACTAAAGAATTATGTACCTACCAAGAGACTGTTTAGAGGCAAAGTTCCAAAAGAATGACGCTGCAGCTGCTCTTTGGATTCAGCAATTTTAATTTTAAAATGACCTACCTCCCTTCTCTACCTTTCAACTAGGAAATGAATCCGTGTAAAAGAGAGCAAGGCCCGCTTATTTCTCCTATCAGACCAACTGAGATAAATTCTCATTTTTCTCAGGTATGCTCAGATGTGAGAGATGTTCTTTCTTTCCGACTCTTACAAGGCAAAAAATCATTAGACATGATGAAAAAAGACACATTTCAATGCTAAAAGCCACAATTCACAATGAAAATATACAGTGATGGATATCTTTGCACCAAATAACACAGCAGCATCCACGGAACAACACAAACTACAGGAGATGCACGGAGACACCGAGAAAACACAGTAGTAGTAAGACACGTGAACACCCATGTATCGTGTTTTCTCATGAGTTGAAGATTTGTGGCCACACCGCATCGAGCAAATCTATTTACTCGCTCTGGATCTCTGTATCGCACTTTGGTGACTCTCACACTACTTCAAACTTTTCATTATATGTTATAGTGACTTGTGATAGGTGATTATGATCCACTGAAAGCAAAGATGATTAGCCATTTTTTAGCAATAAAATACTTTTTAATGAAGGTATATACTTTTTCTTAGACATAACGCTATTGCACACTTCGTGAACTGCAGTGTCAACATAACTTTCATACGCACTGGAAACCAGAAAATTCATTCAACTCGCTTTATTGTGACACTTGCTTTTTCTCTAGTGGTCTGAACCCAAACCTGTAATACCTCCCAAAGTTTATGTGGGCAGAAGACCCAATCGACGTACGCAATAAGGCAGAAAACCTGAAGATATATATCAAACTTCACACCCTGATAATTTTTGCAACTCTTCATTAAATTTGTAATTATTTCAAAACTCAATTACCAAAAAATGAGAAGAGGAAGAAGAAAAACAGGAAGAGCAGGGATGGAATGGGCAGTCACCAAAATGTTAGAAGTAACACTATTGAATTTCCCTTTCTTAAAATATTGCTAAGGCACCTTGAGTGTCAAACAATCAATCCTCCCATCCTTCTCTGAATCATTAAAGTACTTTAATTTAGAGAAGTCTGAAAACATGCATCCTCAACGGAAATCACAAGACTAAGTCACAAAATGGACATCGCAAGCCTAATAAGTCACAAAATGGAGCTGGAGTGAGGATCTACAAGTCAGGAGGCTGGCTGATAGGGAAAGGCCTTTCTCGCAGGTTCCAGGCGGGGCTTTAGCTGCCTCCAGGGTGGACCTGCCCATGGTGCGAACACAAGGGCAGCCCCTCCATGGCCCCATGCTCGGTCTCCTGCAGAAAGTCAGCACGGGTCCACACGTCCGGTCCACAGCGTCCTCAGACTGCCTCTGTAGGCACAAGGCTCTACACCAGGACAGAGGTCGCAAAACTCATCTCCGCGTCTGTCACGTCGTCGCTGAACCAAACCACAGACTCCTATAAGACAGTGTCTTCGCCCGCCCCCGGCACCCCCGCACCCAGGCGGCCCGCGAGTCTTCTGCCGCTGCTGTGCCTCCCCGCCTTGAGCATGCACTTCCGCCCTCAGAGATCACTTCCGGGTCGAAACTTTTTTTTTTTTTTTTTTTTTTTAAACAAAAATCGTCTGCCCTTTTGCTGAATTAATCTATGTTAGAGGCTCATGGAAAAAAGGAAAGAAAAGCTGTCAGGGAAGAGAGAGGTATACATATCATTTGACTCATTAAATCAAAAGATGAAAAGTCCCTGAATCCCAAGATTTTTTGAAGAAGATAAACAAAAAGCACACAAAGAAGTAAAATGTGACGGATGTATGATGAAGTTGGGCCAACACCCAGGGGCCCTGTGTTCGTTTTTACTATGTCTCTGTGTAAAACCAGTGTTTTAAAATATGTAAAATGTAAAAACATTTTATTTAAAAGGAAAAGAAAACGCATTTTGTCTGTCTCACTGAGCAAATGATTCCAGCTTAACAGGCCCAACCCGGAGGCACTGCACCCGGGGCTTTCTCCAGCCTTCTTTTTAGAAAGTGAGTTACCAAGGTGAGGCTGTGATGACGAAAATGGGGCAAAGCAGATGACAATGAGTACACAGCTGAGGTCATTCATCACCAGGCAGAGCCACTTCACCGTATACTCGATGCCTGCCACCCGCCATTGACACGAACGTGCAGGAAAAGAAAATACACCTGTTTCGGGTCTGCGGTCTGTCCTCTTCTTTAAGCAAACAATAATGCTTGTCATGTATATATGCTTCATTTTACCACAAAGGATTGTTCCGGCAAAATGTACACTTTTTATGAAGGATTATATTTAACTCCTTTATACTCCAGGAAACAAAGTGGAGCAAACACAAGTAGCACTGAGCACACCCACAGTGCTCTCAAGAGCTGCATGAATTTCTCTTGCAAAAATCACAAATAAAAACAGTTCCTAAAAGAGATTTCGCCTTAACTGTAATATTATTTCAGTTAAGGAGAGGTTTATAAAACAATAGTGTTTGGTCACTTGCAATCCTGAACCGCTTTCTGTAATTCTTACAAACTTTACTGAAGGTATTTTCCTACGAAGGGCCACTGCATCTCAATTCTCAACTCTGTATTTTTTCAGGTAATTGTGCTTTTTGAAATCAATTCTTTATTTTTGTGCTGGATTTTCCTTTTACAGCTTCTCACATACATGTCAATCTTTGACTCACAAGAATAAGTGGCAGTCAAGCTATTGTAGGTTGACCTCAGTAGCTAAAAAATCCAATAGTTTAAAAACTGAGCTCATTTTTCATGAGACATAAGCCATGAAAAAATATGATGAAATGGAGCTGACATCCTGCAATTCCAACTTCTTTTACTTGAGAGAAAAACAAGGGATGATTCTCTTCTGACCCCATTATTGCTTCCTTTTATGTCTATGTGGACTTCATGAATCTGCTACAGACATTTGAGCAGAAATTATGTAAAATACCATTTAGTATAGTTTTACATATATATATGTAAAATATTGCATTGCCCCAAACATGTAATTTCTTCAAAATTTTGTTGTTTATATACACTACGACTGCTTTTTTGTTGTTGTTGTTAGTATAACCATCTACTGGGTCTCCGAATTTTAGAATGAATTTTATTATTAGCCAAATAATTCTCTTGGTTCATGAATGGATAGAGCCAGCTTTGTAAACCTAAACTTACTTGGATTGTGATTACTCCCATATGATGGGTCAAATTCACTTACCTCCTCATCACTTTTAGCTCATTACTCAGGTCCACTGTGATGAATGAGGCAGAAATATTTAGAATAAAATGATCTGTACTCAAGTCCTAACTCATTTACTAACTAGCTGGGCAAGTCACTAAACATTTCTGGTCCTCATTTTGCTCATGTCTAAAGGAAAGTGTTGAGTTAGACAGGTACTATGGGCCCTCCGAGACTAACATTCTAGGTTACTCACCTGAAAATCATTCTACAAGCCTTCTTCACACTTAACAACACCAGGAGATACAGTCACCTTAGGCTATGACCAGCTCTCGTCTAAAAGGTATTGTCCTACTATTGCCAAAGAAAGTTTAATCAAACCCTTGTGCAGCTCATTAAGCTGCGACCAGTACTACTGTTCTTTGCTGAAAGAGCGTTACTAGTTTTCACTAAGATTCATCATCTCATTAGTGACCCAATTTCCAAAGTCACCAAGCAGAGGAAATTTCTCTTAAGAAACTTGAGAAGCAAAATCTCTAAAACTGTTACACATTTGCTACTACATTAGGAAAGTTCACAGTACCTAAAATAGCCACCACCTCATCATCCTGGATGACTTCCAAGGATCCTGACACCACAAAGCAGAGGGCATCCACACTTTCTCCAGCATGGTAAATGAGGTCCCCTGGAGCACAGTGAATAGTCTGGAACTCTACCGCCAAGGCGCGCAGACACCCATCGCTGGCCAATCGAAAAGCAGGATGTTCATTAAAAACCTTCCGGTTTAGATGAACACAGATATCAGCTCTCATGTCCTTGGGACAGATGGAGAGAACCTGAAGAAAGTGAGAAATGAATTAGTGTGAAGAAAAGAGAAAGGGCTATTTCATTAGGAAAAAAAAAAAAGTCATCCAATAAATATTTATTGACTGTGACAAAGTCTGCAACACACGGTACCAGACACTGGGAATGCAAAGTTAAAAGACATACTTCTCCTCTCAAGGACCTAATAACCCAGTGAGATGGAGCATATGGACTGTTACAACACAGAACCATAAAGCAAAGCTTTGAGAGGGGTATGGATCTCCACACAGAAAGAACAGTCTTAAGGTAGTCAGGAAGGGTCTCAGAAAAACGCTCGATGTAATTTCCTCAAAGAGCCAGATAAAATAGGGCATTAACATTCATTTTAGTCTCGTCTCTGTTTTAGAGTTTTTCACAACTAAAACAAAATTCAGGGTAATGGACTTTCCTCCATTTTGGATGTGGAATCATATGAATCAATTATAAGAAAACAAAATCGACAGAAGTTCCCTTGCAACTTGACGTGCTAGCACAGGCTGAGAGAACTCCGGCCTCAAGGTGTGTCTTTTATCACTCGAAAAGATTTTCATTTTACAAATAAATTTATGTGCAGGGAGTGAAAGGGTATTCACCAGCCTTCTGTGGGGCTCAGGCAATTGGAAGTGGCACTGACGACAAGGTGGCACCATTACCTCATGGCAGCCCTTGCTCACCCTGGCCTTTGACTCCTAAAGACTGCTGAGGGAAAACAGGAGAATTCAAGCTCCAGGCACCCTTCAGAAGAGAGCGCGAATGGCAGAAACATGCTTAGATAGCTCTCTCTAAGGGTTTGAGAGCTCTTATTGCCTGTAGCTTTCAGACAGGGCAATTAAAGACCCAGATTAAAATGGACACTATCAACACATTTAATCAGAGCATCATCAAGCAAGATATGATTACAGAAGTCAGTACCACCCACTTGAAAGATGCATGTACAAACTCACTTAGAATCCTCACCCAACCCCCTTGGTAAACCATTCCTTATCAGAAATGTTTTTCTTTGATAGGCTTTCAAGCCCTCAAACTGAAGTCTAAGCTTATCTTTCTCCATTAAGATATGCTTAATAAAGTTTTAATATGAAATAGTTTTCCTTTCTATAGGACATGCATTTTAACCTTTAAAAATTATCCAAGGCTTGAAATATCCTGAGTATTCCTTTTGTTTGGGGCTCACTATCAATGAAAAGTTGGCGGCTTCCCTGTGTAGAAGACAAGTCCATCATAAATGTGAAGACCATTAATTAAAGTACACTTTCAGTATCCCTTCCCTTAATCTTTCCTAATACTGTTCCTATTATTTGTTATCACTTAAGCTACTCTGTAGGTTTTTTCTACTCCTTTGAATTCCCATAGGGAGTAGGGATCAACTCACCTATCCTGAAAAATCTCATCTTGGAGGAAAAGAATTCCTAACATTAGAAGCAATTAGCACTTTCCTGTAAGTCAGTTGTTTTCCATAATAATGTAGTGTTTTCTTTATTATATTAACCTTTATGACTTCTGACCACATTAGTCATCCCATAGGCCCTTAGTGAGCTTCTATGGTGGAGGCTGTCACTGCATTAAGCCCCTGGAACTAGAAGGGTAAATACGACACAGTCTTTGCTGTGTAGGACTAACCATACCGTAGGGGGAGGTAGGCATGTACAAAAACAACTAACGTACAATGAGGAAAGTGTGAGGACAGGGCATGGCCAGGGTGACATGGGAGCCCATGCTACCTAGGAGTCATTACTTACGGCGTCAAGGTGCGCAAAAGAGCAGGCTCAAGAAGACTTAGGTCTGGTGCAGATCTATCACTTACCACCTCGGTAACCTAAATTCCTTCATCTCTCTAAACCTCACCTGTGAAATGGGATGATAGTCCTTCTGTCATAGGTCCATTGCAGGAATTAAATGAAAGGGCTTGAGGCTTGAGCTCAGCCCAGTATAGCCCTGCACATGGCCGGGACTAAAGAAACGGCTTTTATTATCCCTATTGAACATGAGTATTGTTACAAAGTTTATTGTTGCATTAGTTCTCTGCAAACGCAATTTGCTTTTCTCTGATTTTCTACCCCAGTCTGAATTCTGTATCTTGGCTGTTTGATGAGATTCCAGGCAAAATTAAGAAAATATTTCAGCATTGAACCTGAAGATATTTCAAGCACTAGCTAATGTTAATATTTTCCTTGAGTTGAAAATGAAATTAGTGCTAGAAAAGCCAAAAGAGAAAAAATAACTTTAAAATACAAACACACATGCATAAACATTACACTGAATAGCTTAGTGGGAAATGGATCATTCTGTTTCCATTCCACTTACTTTACAGGATTTTTAATTTTTCAGATTCATTTTGGTAACAGTCATTTTATGTCCTTTTAATTATTTCGTTCAGGATTCATGCTGCAAATGAAATCTTCTAATGTTAGCAATATTCTCTGTTCGGTGGCATATCAAAAGAGGATTTTATTACATTTTAAGTGCAACTTTCCCTTTTCGTTTCACTCCACTTATGACATGCACTCATTTATTATTTTTATCTATGTATATACTGAAGTCCAGATGTCATAACGTGACAAGGTAAAACTAAGTTGAAATAAATCCAAGTCACACCCAGAGGCAAGTTCTTTCCCTACCCCTGGATAGAGCATGTGCCTTACATGCTGTGTCTGTCATCAAAATAGGAGTATAGTGTTATTTTTTTCTGTAAATGAAAGCACTAATAAGTGTCTCAGGCAAGGCAAAATTTAGTTTTAAGTGATAAAATTATCATTCAAGATAACTCTAACACCTGCTCCATTAGTCCCAATTTCAATGAAGTCTGCCTTGAATGTCATATCCAATCTCTCTTGGGTAGGTTCCCTAGTGGGTATCTTATAGTTATAAATGAATGAAATTACATTTCAGTAGAAAATATTCATACTAATAGTGATTATTTATCCCCTCTTCATGTCAGGATAGTTATAAATTAAAATCTTACTTAAGACAATGAATAAGATTTCTCTTTGGAAGAGTTATGGTTCTATGGAGGGAATCATTTTTAGAATTCTGCAACCAACCTTGAAAAAAAAGAAAAGAACACCTATGATCTGAAAAATCAAACTTTTTGAAATTTATTTATTTATGATACCAAGGGCACCCTCAGTTACTCATGTAATTCATAGCTAGTGAGAGTTGGTTATGTACTAGTTACCTGCTGACTAGTACACAGGCCCTCCAGATCCAAGAGCAAAAACTCCCATAGCGCCCACCACCCCGGAGCTTCCAGTCGGGAATAGCTTGAAAAATCACCGTTCTTTGTCCAGTGCCCCATGTTACACATAAGACAAATGTACTGCATAGAGGTTATGTGATTTGCTCTCAATAAGTTACAATGTGATTGCCTCTCAATAAGTTATAAGCAAAACCCAGAACTCTATGAGTTCCAGCTGTTAAGACATGCTCCTCAATGAAGCTCGACCAAGAATAAAATGTAACATCTGGCACTGTTTTATGTTTTCTGGTTCCTTGCAGATACAGAAATATAAATGCTTATTTCTAAAAATCATTTAAGGTCCTATTAATCAAACTATAGTTTAATTATTAGGAAATCACTGATGTGACCACCACCACTAGCACCACCATAGAACAGCCTAGATTTCTCTGCAGATGTGTTTCCACTTCTAAGCACTTTAATTCCAGCTTCGAATAAATGTGTGGTATATTTTACTGTGTGGTAAAGACCTAAGGATGCATTGACAAATTATTTATTTATCCCATTACTATTTGCTAAAAGGAAGTCATCTTATTTGAAATATAAGCTTTAGTGTATATAGGAAAAGGACCTGAGCTAGATATTAGTATGAAGTGAACACATTTGATAGATGTCAGTTTCCCCATCACTTTTATCCATTATAATATTAGTAATGTTGCAAAACCTTAGAAAAGCAAGACTAAATACTTTAATTAGAAACCAAAGAGTTAAATCAAGTTTCCCTAAAGAAATGGCTGATTAGACAAAGTCCAAAGAAAGTGGCTTTATCCTCTCTGTTAACTCTTTGAATACACTACAAAAATGCATTTTGACAATCACTATATAAAATGTAGGAAATCGAAAACCTATAAAGAAGAACGTAAGTTTTCTCCATGACTTACACATATTTATGTATGTATATACCATTTTCATAAAACCTGAATCTCTAAACCTTTATTTCTTTCTGTTTACCCAATATCACATTATAATCATTTCCGATGCCATGAAATACTGATTTAAAAACATAATTTGAATCATTGCATAATACTCCATCATACAATTATAACACAATTAACTGCTGCATTATAACTGGAGATCTGGATTTGTAGTTTTCCCTGTCATAAATCAAGGTATAACAAACACTCTGTACCTCTGTCAGATTGTCTGAGGACAGATTGTTTTAGAAAAAAAATTAGTGGGTAAAATATAAAAACATTTTCAAGGATCTTGCCAAATTGTTTTCCCGAAAAGTATGTCCAATTACTCTCTAACCCAGTAGTGTATGAGAATCACCCTCCTCTCAAATTCTTCATTTGCATTTGAGAAAGAAAAGGTAATTTTACCTGAAACAAAACCAGATAGTACATGGCTTGTATGAAGTGTATGTGAAACTGTAATGAGGCAGAAGGCTGACAGCTTTAATCTTAGTGGAGGTAGTCCCCTATCGTTCACTACGTCCTAGTTCATTGACAACAGACTGATCAATTTTACTCAATTATATCAAATTTCTAATATGAAAATAAGGATAATGGTGGTAATTCTATTTTAAGTGACTGAAAGTAGTGAACAAAACAAGGCTCCCTTTGATACTCTCACTGCTCTAAAAGAAATTATTCTATTGATTATCTATTACGCCAGGAGTAATATAGTGTCAGCTATTTTTAATAATAATTGCTAAGTGAAGATGACCCCCTGTTCTCTTTCTTAGGACAAAGGAATAAATGCATTAATGACATTTTGATAGGCAATGAAGTTACCACTGACATTCTTCAAATGTTCCTGCTTCCTTTGATGCAATTAAGTCATGCATTGCTAATTAATCTCCCCTCACTGATCCAACTGAATTGGTATTAAATTAGTGAAAATCAGTGGAGAGAGTAAGGCAAGTGACATTTGCACATAAAACATTTTTACAATCCTTCTGGGGAATGAGGAGCTCAAAAACTGCCAACGACTGAAGTAAAGCTCTCTACAGGAATTCAATTCTCATTCATTTTATGGGAAGAAATGAAAGTTCGCTTTCTTTTCTTTTTTTTAAAGTATAATCAGGCAGCCATGTGGACGAAAGGAGAGCAGCTGTCTGGAGGTTAGTCTGCCAATTTCTGGGGTATCCAAACCCCCAAGGAATTAACTCAGGAACAATGTAATGAAATAAAACCAAAGCAAATTAACTTCCATTATTTAAAAGTAAAAGGTCATATCAACAGAAGACCGCTATAACCAGTAAGAGATTATAGGTTAAAATTCATAGGTTTCACTTTAGAGATATATTTTCTGCAAATAGACTACATATACAAAAGTGAGACTTAAGATTTTTGTTTAAAAAATGTAGTGAACCAATTCTACCAAATTTTTCATTTTGGTTTTGCAGTATCATAAGTAATAAAAAGAAGCAAATAGCAATTGTTACTATTTTTTAGTTAAAGGTGGTGATGTTCTGGGCCACTAACTTTCTGAAGTTAGGGCTCTGATGAAACTTAGAGATTCAATTGTTCTCAATTCTTTGTCTTATGTCTGTACTTTTTTATGTGCATATATTTGACTAAATAAGACTATTTTTGCAGAGGACCTGAATAGACATTTTTCCAAAGAAGACATACAGATGGCCAACAGAGACATGAAAAGATGCTCAGCATCACCAATTATGAGGGAAATGCAAATAAAAACCCCAATGAGATATCAACTCATGCCTATTAGAATGGCTAAAATCAAGAAGACAAGAAACAAATATTGGCGAGGATGAGGAGAAAAAGGACCGCCTCATACACTGTTGGGAGGAGTGTAAATTGGTAGAGCCACTGTGGAAAACAGTATGGAGGTTCCTCAAAAAATTAAAAATAGAAATACCATATGGTCCAATTGGGTATCATCCAGGGAAAATGAAAACACTAATTCAAAAAGATATATGCACCCTATGTTCACTGCAGCATTATTTACAACAGCCAAGACATGGAAGCAACCTAAGTGTCCATCAATAGATGAATGAAAAAGGAAGATGTGGTACACGCACACATGCACACACGTGCGCACACACACACACACACACACACACACACACTGGAATATTACACAGCCATAAAAAAGGATGAGATTGTGCTATTTGTGACAACATGGATGGATTTAGAGGGTATTATGATAAGTGAAATAAGTCAGACTGAGAAAGACAAATTTCATACGACTGCACTCATAAATGGAATCTAAAAAATAAAAAGCAGAATCAGAACTCTACAGAGAGCAAACTGTTGCCAGGCAGAAGGGAGGTGGGGAGTTGGGCAAAATGGGTGAAGAGGAAGCGGGAGATACAGGCTTCCAGTTAAGGAATGAGTAAATTACAGGAATAGAAAGCAGAGCGTAAGGAGTACAGTCAGTGATGTTTTAATAGCAATGTAACGGGACGGACGGCAGCTACACTTGTGGTGAACAGAGCATAATGTACAAACTTCTCAAATCACTAAATTGTACACCTGAAACTAACAGAACATTGTGTGCCAACTCACCTCACATTTTTTAAAAAGTAAAAACAAGAGTACTTTTCCACATGTGAAAATATTTTCTAAAATTAGAAATCTATTTTAAGGGGCGCCTGGGTGGCACAGCAGTTAAGCGTCTGCCTTGGGCTCAGGGCGTTGTGGGATCAAGCCCCACATCAGGCTCCTCTGCTATGAGCCTGCTTCTTCCTCTCCCACTCCCCCTGCTTGTGTTCCCTCTCTCGCTGGCTGTCTCTCTCTGTGTCGAATAAATAAATAAATAAAACCTTTAAAAAAAAAAAAAGAAATATATTTTAAAATATATTTGACTGAACTATCCAGAAGAGTAGAAACAACTTTGGAAACAATCTGGCAATGATCATTTTAAAGTCACCTATGACAAATGATGCTCCAGCTTCTTTATAAGAATGTACGTCTCCCATGCTTCCAGGTACGTGCATTACCTGACGATACTGACAAACGTTGAACTTATATACACCCTAAGATCCAACAATTCCACTTCCAGGATTATGCCCAACAGAAATGTATACATATGCCAAACCGCATAAACGAGAGCATTTGTAGAAGCACTGTTCATAACAGTGCCAAGCTGAAAATTACACAAAGAGCATAAACATTAGAACAGATAAAAACATTGTGGTATATTCACACAATGGACAAAAATCAGCAACAAGAATGAAAAAACAAACAACTACACATAACATAGATGGATTTCAACAACATAACGTTGGTTGAAAAAGAAACTGACACAAAAGAGTATACTCTCCATAATTCCACTCACATAAAGTTCCACAACTGGCAAAATCAATATAGGGTTCTGGAAGTCAAGATATGGGTTTCTCTGGTGGGGCAAAGATGGCTAATGCCTGGATAAAACATGGGGTGGGAGCTTCTGGTAAGGGGGTTTTGGGGTGCTGACTATACACATATGTTCACTTTGTGAAAATGTATTAAGCTGTCCATTTATAATATAATTTTCCCACATCTCAGTACTATATTTTATTTATTTTTTTAATTTCTTTTTTTTAAAGATTTTATTTATTTATTTGACAGAGAGAGAGAGACAGCCAGCAAGAGAGGGAACACAAGCAGGGGGAGTGGGAGAGGAAGAAGCAGGCTCATAGCAGAGGAGCCTGATATGGGGCTCAATCCCGTAACGCCGGGATCACGCCCTGAGCCGAAGGCAGACACTTAACGACTGAGCCACCCAGGTGCCCCTATTTTTTAAATTTCTACACTCTCAATTTTATTTCACAGACCCATAAGTGTGGCCCAATACCATTGCCCCACTGGTTTGATTACCATAGCTTTTTTTTTTTTATTTTACCCCTTTTATTTTTTTAATAATATTTATTTTGTTATATTAGTCACCATACAGTACATGCCCAGTTCTTAATGCAATGTTCCATGATTCATTACTTGCATATAACACCCAGTGCACCATGCAATACGTGCCCTCCTTAATACCCATCACTGGCCTATCCCAATCCCCCAACCCCTTCCCCTCTGAAGCCCTCGGTTTGAAGGAATTCATAACCACCAAACCAGCCCTACAAGTACTGTATTTTAAATTTAAAAGTTTACTTTAAAAACCACACACACACACAATCCTATGTGAAGATATGGATATGTTAATTAGTTTGGAGTAATCATTTCACTATGTATATGTAATCAAATCATGTTGTACACTTTAAATATATATAATTTTTATTTTTAAAAAAGGTACTTTTGAACAGGTAGGTATTGCCTAAAGAAAATTAAAGAAACAGAAATCTGAGCTGCCAAATCAATAGTGACAACTATTTCTAGAATGGTTGTGATTATGAAAGCATCTGTCTCAACCTCCTCTTCTTCCAGTAGAGACAGCAAATTAAAATTCCTAAAGATGTGCCATCAGCATTCTTTCAAATTATGTATGCAATTTAATGTATCTACATGTGTGCATGTGTGTGCGTGTGTGTGTGTGTGTGTGTGTGTGTGTGTACACCAACTGTAGAAAATAAAGGTAGTCAAAAGAAGTCAGAGCAGTAAATGAAGCAACAGATATGTAGGTCAGTCATTCATATTGCATCTAATTCTAAAAAGAATTTGAGATCTGATTATTTGATTGTCTAAAATCATATACATATACATGCCAATATGCGTATACACCTATATATGTGTATATACAGACAGAGTAAATCAAGAAGATATAACATAATATATAAAATAATAGCTAGAAAATTATGTTGTCTTGAAAAGATCAGGAAATTATTAAGTGGAAGAAAAACTAAATGAAATAAAACAAACTATCAATGTTCACACAATTGGGATCACACTGGAACATTTTTTCCCAACTCTAACACTCATATGTAGATTACAGATATGGTGTATATACATATATATATATATATATATATATATATATATATGTATATACACAGCCATAAAAAGGATGAGATTGTGCTATTTGTGACAACATGGATGGATTTAGAGGGTATTATGATAAGTATATGATAAGTATATGATATTATGATAAAAAGGATAAGTATATGATATTATGATAAAAAGGATGAGATTGTGCTATTTGTGACAACATGGATGGATTTAGAGGGTATTATGATAAGTATATGATATTATGATTGATATATCTATCTATCTATCTATCTATCTATCTATCTATCTATCTATCTATCTATCTCGGTGTGTTTATGTGTAAGATAACTCTGACCTGTAAAATCAGAAACTTTTCAGAGAACACTTAGGACTTCCACCCACTCTCCCAATATGCTGACATTTATCAGCCTAGACCCTGATCAATATGTTCTTATTGAGTAAAGTCTGTTATGTTATTACATATAGTTGAAATAGGATAGCAATATCAGACTGAGCTTTCTGGTAAATTAAACCCTTCACTGTAAGTAAAGTGCCTTAGGAGTTTAGCTCTCTCGGACCACGGGAATAGACAAAAGGGCATAGTTTTTTGAGTATTTATATGTACAAGTATCCTTTCCAGAGTTTTTTTAAACCACTCAACTATTCATTTTTAAATGATGAATTTAATGATATGTGAATTATATTTCAATTTTTAAAATAGTGGTGACTTCAGAAGGGCACAGTAATTGCCTCGACAAGGCATGGGCTAGTGTTCTAGGGTAATAAAAAATTCAGTTTGATCTGATTAGCAGCTACATGGTATATACATACATAAAAATCTATCAATCTGTATGCCTAAGATTTGCACATGTTATGTGTGTATGTATGTATGTGTGCCTTTCTATGATAAAGTACTATATGGAAAATCATTACTATCACCATTCTCAATCTCTAAAAATATTGGCATTGCAAGACATGTGACTACCTAATTTCATTCTGTGATTATATAGTACTGGTATACAGTGTTTATTATTGGTGAAACATATATATAACGATTCAAAACTGACTCCAAACAATTCCTGCATGCAGGTTGCCTGCCAATCTTACCAGGAAGATAAGACAAACTTATTAGGTCAGTCAAAGCTACAGGGAAAGGCTAGCATGTTGCAAAAGGAAGCCAACCTGAGGGGAAATACTATGTAGCAGGTCAGAGGAGGGTGTAAGTAAGGAACGTTCGGGGAAAAGTCTACACAGGCAAAGGCAAAGCGAGACTTTTTTACAAATCAACTTTTACAATTAATCACCTTTATGATAGTGAAACCTCTATTTTCATTTCATCTAATGGAAGCAGCTTTTCTTAAATGATTTGTACATCATTACGAATTTCTTTTTTTTTCTTTAAAGATTTTGTTTATTTGAGAGAGAGAGAGTGAATGCGAAAGGGGGGGGCAGAGGGAAAGGGAGCAGACCCCCTGCTGAGCCCCATGTGGGGCTCAATCCCAGGACCCTGGGATCATGACCTGAGCTGAAGGCAGACACTTAACTGACTGAGCCACCCAGGCACCCCTCATTGTGAATTTCTATCACTAAATGTAGTATCTACTATCTTAATTAAGTTTGTATCAATGCTATTGATAAGACCTGAAAATACAACCGTGAACATTGCTAGCTATTTGTTTACTTGATAGTATGTATGCTGTCATGGTGACTAAAATTTTACAACATTTTTAGGACCAAAATTAAACTTTTCTTATAGGCATGAGCCTATTTAGTAGCACAGGGGAATATATATGTTTTTTAAGTTTAAGAAATTTCTTTAAAACTCATTAGTATTCTAAATACCCTAAAAACCAAATTATCATCTTTTTGGTATAGCATGTTATGTTGACATTATTAAAAGGGCTTGGGGAAATAAGCCCTAAATGCATTTTGGCTTATGTCTTACTTATATTGATATTTGTCACCAAGGTCTTCATTGCCAGGAAACCAGACATATCAGTAATCAAACCTACTGCAACTGTCATCATCCAGAAAATAGCCATGGATACCAAAGCAAGTAAAAATGTCCACAAATAGGAGAAAACACTGTCACAGAGCATGTAGGATTTACATGTCACAGATGCCCCTGAACAGCACTTATTGCCTCAAGGAACCCTCCCAGAGCCCCAGATCCTGCAAACGTGATCTAATTTCTGCCCAGGGCAGGTCAAAGGCAGCAGAGTGATAGGTGAGAGTACTGACTGTAAGGAAAAGCAATAGATGAGAGCTTACTGCCAAACAAATATTCAAAAAAAGAGTAAAACATAATGATGAATATATGGAAACCACAATTAAAAACATACTACTACTTCTAATTTATAAAACGCAATATTTAGATAGAAATCTAACAAAACAGGGACTGGATCTCTATCCTGAAAATTACAAAATGCTGACGAAAGAACAAATCAAAAAACACTTAAGTTAATGGAGAGAGAAATTGTGTTAAAGAATTGGAAGACCCAACATAGTAAATATGTCAATTCTCTCTCCCCAAATTGATCTATGAGTTTAATGTAATTCCTATTAAAGTCCCAGTAAGGCTCTTTTGAAGACATAGACAAAATTATTCTAAAAAATTTATATGGAAAAGTACAAGATCTGGAAATATCCGAGACCATTGGAAAAAGAACAAAGTAGTAGGAATCACTCTACCCAATGTTATGATATACTATATAGTTATACTAATCAAGACAGTCTGGTATTGGCAGAGGAAAGACAGCCTTTTCAACAAATGGTACTGGAGAAAGTAGACATAACATTGGCAAATAAACAACAATATTCAACTTGAGCCTCACACTTCACACAAAAATGAACTCCAAATGCATCACGGGCTTAAATGTAGCAGTATAAAACTTGAAGAGAATGAGAAGACTACAAACTATGGAAAAAAATACTTGCAAATTACATATGCAACAAGGAACAGACATCTCAAATATATAAGAAGTCTCAAAACTCAACATTAAAAGAAACCCAATTAGAATACGGGCAAAAGACATGAAGAGATGTTTCATTGAAGAGAATATACAGATAAAAAATAAGCACATGAAAATATGTTCAACATTATTATCCATGAGGGAAATATGAGTTAAGCCCACAATGTGATATCCCTGCCTATCTAACATAAAAAATAATGACAGCCCCCAATGATGTGAGGATACAGAGAAGCCAGATCGCACATATACTGCGGGGTATACAAAATTGCACATCTAGTCTGTAAAAGAGTATGATGGCTCATACAAAAGTAAGCACGTGCTTACCACATAACCCAGAATTGCACCCTTGGGTGTTCATCCCAGAAAAATGAAAATTTAAATTCACACAGAAACCTGTACATGAATGTTTATAGCAGCTCTATTTTGCAAGAGCTCCAAACTGAAAACAACACAAATTTCCTCCAGCGGGTGACTAGCTGGACGAACAGCCGTACCCCTCAGCCATGGCATCCTACTCAGCAACAAAAAGGGATGACCTTTGGAGACATGCAATACTTTGGACGGATCTCAAGGAAATCATGCTCAATGAAAAAAGTTAATCTCAAAAGTTTACACGATTCTATTTATAGCGCGCTCTTGAAATGACCGTGTCGTAGAGCTAGAGAACAGACAGATCAGTGGTCGCCAGGATTCGGGAAGGTGGTGGGGAGGGAGGTGGCCGTCACGGTGAGAGGGTAGCACAAGGGATCTGGGTAATGGGACTCTTCTGTGTCTTGACTGTGGTGGTGATTACATGAATCTACACTTGTGATAAAATTATTTGGCCTAAAACCACGCACACACATACACACACACGAATGCACACACGCCCAAGTGTGTTTAAAACAGGTGAAATCCGAATACGATTGATGATCTGTACCAATGTCAATTTTCTGGTTATGAGGGAAACTGGGAGAAGGGCATATATGCGTTATATCTCTCTGCGTTATTTCCTACAAACATGGGAATCCACAATTATCACAAAAAGTATGTTTAAAAAGCCAAAAGTTTTGTCCCTCTCTTTTGAGGAAGAGACAAATAGCCCTCCAAACAACCGGAACCCCCGGAATATCAACTATTAAACGGGTATAGCATCTGTTCCCATTAACACACTTTTATTAAGTGCTACTTTTCATAAAGCCAAAACGACTGGAGAAAGCCACTCGGTAGGAGAACTGTCTGCATCCCTGGATTTACACATGCCAGCTTGGCAGGAAGATGAGCCGAATCTCACCAGAGCCGTTTGTCCCTCTGCTCCTGGGTAGTAGAACCAATGACAAACTTCTGACCGGAGGCTTTAGCCTCTAGCACAAGGCCAAAGGCGTGAGCCACCCCCCCAAAATCTTTGCTTTGGGAAATCAACATGCAACGTTGCATGTTATAACAGAGCTCTCTATAATATATTCTAGTTTCACCTTCTTAAATACCCAGAACACTTCAAAACTGTCTTGAAAATTTCATTTAGACAAAGAGTTTGGCCCTTGGTGATGTTTTCTACCTGAACAAAATCTTTACACTGTTATTTTCCCTTTAATGAATCCTTTATTTATATTAGGTTTGCAAATTTTATCTAATCTAATAACACTGAGGGAGTCAAAGAAAAGGGAATAACTCCTTCCCTAAGTCCACTGACGTTTTCAAAGCACTCTAAAACAATCCTGTCCTTGTCTGCTATTTCATTTGCTCATCGATGGATGGTCACCTATGAATGCCTGAAACATGCTATGGCTTTGGTTATAGACAAATGACAGCAACAGCCCACTGCCACTATCGTCTGGAGCTTCTAATATGTTGGTTAAGATATTTTAACCAAAAAACAAACTAAAAAACAAACAAAAACCTGTATTATTTTATCAATGAGATATGAGCAACATTCTGGGAAAGCATAAAGTAACTTAAAAGATCTCTTTCCTAGGATGGTGAGCGGCTTTAGGCCTTTTTGTGAAATCACAGCATCTAACATTTTAGCGGAGTGGCAAATCAAATATCCCTCTCCTAGGCTCAAACACAGCTCAGTAGCAATTTCAATATTGCTGCCTTAGAGTCCATTGATTCAGGCTTTGAAAGAAAAAAATGACAGCAACAATTTAATCCTTACCCAAACTCTATGATATAGGTATATTCTTTCCATTTTACAAAGCTTATTAACAGATCCATGGTTTGGATGACTTTAAAGCCCTTCTGCTCTTTCTATAACACACCATTGCTTCTAGATACACAGACAATCAACAGAAATTGATCCCAGGTCAACTTGTGACAGCGGGAGGCACATTTGCCCAGAGAACCTAAGCCTGATTCAGAATTCTATCTACTATGGTTTTCACAACAGCATGTGGCCCTTTAAGAGACATTTCCTGAAAGATCCTCAGATTAGGACTGGCGCCCAACTACCTGACGACACTCTCATCGGTTTGCAGCAACATGGCCATCTGTCCCCTGCCCTGACTTTCCTAATCTTTTTATATTCTTCACGTTCCTCAAAACGACCCTTGATCTTATCCTACTCCCTCCCTAATAAATCTAATCATTTTCTGCATTTAGCTCACGCCTTCTCCAAAGTTTCTCCATTTCAGAGTGACTGACTCAGAAAGCTCACACATTTCCCTGGTACAAGGGACAGACTGTCATGGATCACCTTATTTGCACATTTCTAGACTGGTGGTGTGGGCAATTCAGTGCTGGTGGAGGTAAATGCCTCTAAACACCCAACATTCAGATCCACACACACTGTCAGCTGCAGTTCCTTAACCGCATTAAGATCTCCAAGCCACTGACCATTCCCAACACCTTCTCTACCAACTTGGCCTCTCCTGTCTTCACTTTGTAAATGTCTAGCATAGATTTCTACTGTCCTCATGGTAAGCACCTTATATGACTCTTCCCCCCTATATATTATCTATGAAAACCCCGCCCGAGATTCATCTCTCTTTGGCTACATAGCATCACACAACTCTGATGAATGCTTTTATTCTAAAACAATGAGCACAGAATGAGCACTCCTCAATACTAGCATGTCTACTATACTTCCCGGACCCTACAAGGTGTGTAGGACATACCTCGAAGTTTATGATAACAGGCCCATATTCCCCAGTATGCAGTGGGCCAGGTATGTAGTTTAGGGGGCTTTTTGTTTGTTTGTTTCAGGCCCCTTTCCTGAATTATAGTTTAGACATCAGTTCTGTTCTTTTTGTTTAGGTAGACACGAATTTCATGTATGTTGGGTCTTTAGACCTGTGCTCTCTATTACATGTTTGCACACGGTATACCTCTTTCTGTATTTCAGCTTCATTAATTTTTTTGCTCTCTTTATTTAATTCTCTATTTGTCTTCTTATAACTATTATTATATAATAAAAGATAGAATGTGGGCACCTTGTAATTTAGTCTTCGCTTCTAAGGTTATTTTCTCTTTCTTCCTTCATTTATTTTCTGACATTGATCGGCTCCCTGTATTTCTCTTTCTATACTCATTTTTTTGGATTCATGACTTATTTTTTTTTTAAAGATTTTATTTATTTATTCAACAGAGATAGAGACAGCCAGCGAGAGAGGGAACACAAGCAGGGGGAGTGGGCGAGGAAGAAGCAGGCTCACAGCGGAGGAGCCCGATGTGGGACTCGATCCCGGTACGCCGGGATCACGCCCTGAGCTGAAGGCAGACGCTTTAACGACTGCGCTACCCAGGTGCCCCTGGATTCATGACTTCTGAAGTTCTTTCTTAAATTTCTTGTTTCACAATATTTAATTTAATTTGGGTGTTGTGTCTATTTTCTTCTGTACCATGGCTTTTTGTAGGAGTGTGATTTCATGTTGAAAAATTTTATTTTCTGATTTCTTTTCCAGTATCTTTATATATACCGTATCTATATATGAACTCTCTCCTTTTTCTGATTATCATTATTTGTGTTGTATTTTTCAAGTAGATAGTCCTCTGTATGGGGGGGAAGGTGAGGGTGAGAAATGGGAGAGTGTAGGGGGCAAGTTTTCTTCTGTTATCCTACCAGATTTCCTTAGTTCAAAGGCACCCTTCTCTGTGACAGCAGTTCAGTGTAATTTCTTCATAAACAATTCAATTTGGATCTAACTTCTTATATCTTGTTCTTAGTCCTCTTCTCTTCAGATATTTCTTTTCAGCCCTTCACCACTAAACTTCCAAGAAAAACATCAGTCTCCCAAGGCTTTCCTCTTCTCCAGAAGTATGGCCTTCCTGAAACTATTTCTTCTTATCCTAAGCACACTCCAAGCCGCCTAACTCCACAAAAGCATATACTCTGGTTCACTAGGTGTCAGTCCTGTCCTCAGTGTTTTGCATTCTGGATGCGATTGCTCATTCTGATGATGAATGCTGGTCGCTGTTTTCTGTCCTCCATCCTGACTAAGACCACATGCCTCTTTCTCTGTTCTGTGTATTTCCATCCTGACTCCCAGCTCGGTTGTGTCCCAGAGTCTGCTCTGTTGGTTTGGACTTGTATAAAACGTTTGGTTCAATATAAAAAATTTACGGTGTTCTCTGTCTCTTACCTGAGCTTTAGCCTACTCTGAGGGTAACTTTATTTGTTCTCCTTGTTAGAGATTTGGGGAGATTTGTGAGCAAAGTTTGGCTGCCACGATTATACTATGGGAATCCAGAGGTCAGAATTGTTTTTAATTTGTATTTCCTCTTCTGAGAAATGCCTGTTTGTTCTGTTCTCTTTCTATGGGGTTATCGTTTTCTTATTAATTTATGGGAACTCTTTATATATTCTGGAAGCTAATCCTTTACTACCTAATTATATTTCAGTATTTTCTCCCAATTTATAGATTATTTTCTCACTTGTGGTGTAATTTGATGAACAAAAAGTATTAATTTTAATAAATTAAAATTTATTAATATTTGTTACTTAGTCAAACTGTCTCATGTTTAAGAAATTAAAAATATATTTAATAAAAAATTTTCTACATATTGTTTTTTCTTACTGTGGTAGGAACACTTTAACGGGAGATGTACCCTCTTAACAAATGTCTAAGTGTATAATACAGCATTGCTAACCACAGGCACAATGTTGCACAGCACATCTCTAGAACTTATTCATCCTACATTACTGAAACTTAATACCCATTGAAAGCAATCCCCATTGCCCCTTCTCCCAGTCCCTGGAAATCACCATTCTATTCTCTGTTTCTAAGAGTTTGACTATTTTGGATACCTATGTAAACAGAATCATGCAGTATATGTCCTTCCGTGACTGGTTTATTTCACTTAGCATAATGTCCTCCTGTTTCATACATATTGTTTCAGATGGCAGGATTCCCTTCTTTTTATGACTGAATAATACTACACTGTGTGTGTATACCACATTTTTCTTACCCATTTATTCACTGATAGATTTAAATTGCTTGCACATCTTGGCTATTGTGAATAATGCTATAGTGAACATGGGAGGGCCAGTATCTCTTTGAGATCCTGATTTCAATTATTTTGGATAAATACCCAGAAGTGGGATTCCTGGATCATTTGGTAGTTCTATTTTTTTAAAAGATTTTATTTATTTATTAGAGAGTGAGAGAGAGAGAAGAGAGCAAGCAAGGGGGAGGAGTGGAGGGAAAGAGAGAAGCAGACTCCCCGCTGAGCAGGGAGCCCGACTTGGGGCTCCATCCCAGGACCCTGGGATCATGACCTGAGCTGAAGGCAGACACTTAACTGACTGAGCCACCCAGGTGCCTCTGTAGCTCTATTTTTAATTTTTGAAGAACTTGCATGCTGTTTTCCCTAGCAGCTGTACCATTTTACATTCCCACCAACAGTGTGCAAGAGTTCCAATTTCTCCACATCCTTGCCAACAGTTTTTTCTCTCACTCTATAATAGACATTCTAATAGATACTAGGTGATACCTCAATGTGATCTGGATTTGTATTTTCCTGATGATTAGGGATGTTGAGCATCTTTTCATATACCTGTTGGTCATTTGTATGCCTTCTATGTCTTCTATGAAGAATATCAAATTCAAGTCCTTGGTCCATTTTTTAATTGAGTTATTGTTTTGTTTTGGTTTTTTGTTTGTTTGGTTTTTTTTTACTATTGAATTGTATGAGTTCCTTATATACTTTGGATATTAACCCATTATCAAATGTAGTGCTTACAAATATTTTCTCCCATTCATAGGCTGCCTTTATACTTTTTTAATGTTTTCCTTTGTTATGCAGAGGCTTTTTAGTTTGATGTAGTTCCACTTGGCTTTTACCAATTTTGTTGCCTGTTTTTTTGCTGTCCTATTTGAGAAATCATTGCCAAGACCAATGTCATGAAGCTGCCCATATGTTTTCTTATATCTTCTACAATATAAGGAGTCTTATAATTTCAGGTCTTCAGTTTAATTCTTTAATTTTGAGTTGATATTTGTGTATGGTGTAATATACAGATCAAATTTCATTCTTTTGCATGTAAATATCCAGTTTTCCCAATACCATCTGTTGAGGAGACTATCTTTTCCCCACTGTGTATTCTTTGGTGCCCTTATTAAAAATTAGTCAACCAGGGTTGATTTCTGGGTTCTGTATGATCTAGATGTCTTTACATCAGTACCATCCATGTGTGATCTTTCTGAAGATTGTTTTGGCTATTTGAGGTCCCTTGTGGTTCCATATGAATTTTAGGATTTTTTTCCTACTTCTGTAAAAAATGACAGTTTTTAATATTTAAATCTTTAAAGCCCAGAATTGATTGCCATGGTGTGGAGAGATTAAACTGATTTTTTTTTTTTTCCCATACGGGTCACCATTAATCTCAATGACATAATTATTGAATGGTCTCACCTTTTCCACAGATCTACATTTGCCTGTCTCTGACACATATAAAATCTCCCCATATGTTTGGGGCAATTTTTAGCCTCATTATCCTACGCCATTACCATATGTCAATTTGACTGTCCCTATGCCAAAAATCACACTGTCTTAATTATTACACATTACTCCTTCTCACTCCAATGTTGCATCTGTCTCCACTACTCTAGTAAATCTGTTTTTATCAAGTCCACCAATAAGCTCCACATTGCAAGATATAAATGGAATTTTTCACATTTTATTTTATGCATTTTTTAGAAGACTTCAAGACAGTTGTTCATTTTCTCTCTTGGCTTACATAAAATCAAATATTTCCACTTTTTTAAAAAATATTTTATTTATTTATATGATGGGGGGAGAACAAACAGGGGGAGCAGCAGAGGGAGAGGGAGAAGCAGACTCCCCGCTGTGCAGGGAGCCTGATGCAGGGCTCAATCCCAGGACCCTGGGATCATGACCTGAGCCGAAGGCAGACGCTTAACCAACTGAGCCACCCAGGTGCCCCATATTTCCAGTTTTCATCTGATATCACCAGCTACTGCTCAGTGTTCTTTCTAGCCCTTTCTCATCTGCTTGACATCTAACTAGGAGTTTCTCAAAGCTTGATCTTATATTCTTTTCTCTTCCTTAGCCATAATGTCATTTTGAGTGATCACAGCTACCTGTTGATGGTCTTTTATATTAATGTTTTTCAAATGCATATGCCCTTATGACCCCAGAATTACATCCATTGAAAGATTTACTGAGCATCCACCATGTACCATTCACTACCTAGATGCAAATTATTTAGCAGTGAAAAAGGCAAATTGCCTGCCTGCATGAATGTTTATTCTAATAATTCTAAGAACTGTTCTAATTCTTTAACAAAGAAGTGAATAATTATATATATATAACAATTTTATATATATATATGTATATATACATATATATATATATATATATAATACTTCAGGTTATGATAAGTTCTGTGAAGAAAGCTAAATCAGCGAAGGTACCTAAGAATTTTGGGGATTGGAGATGCTGCAATTTTGAACAGGATAGAAATCTGACAGTCTGACTAGACATCCAATAATCTAAAGCAGAGGTCAGCAAACTACAACCTGAAGGTCAAATCTCCACTAACTGAATTTGTACAGCTGCCTAGTGAAGAATGGTTTTTATATTTTTAAATGGTTGGAAAAAATCAAAAGAAAAATATATTTCACTACATTTGAAAATATGTGAAATTCAAATTAATGTGTCCACAAACAAGGTTTTATCGGGAACAGAAATATTCATTTATTTACTTCTTATTGTCTATCGCTTTTTTCACACTACAATGGCAAATTTACATAGTTGAGACAAAGACCACGTGGCCCACAAAGTCTAAACTATGTATTATCTGTTTCTTTATACAAAAAGTTTGTGGATCCCCAATCTTGATCAATATGCTTTATTGCTTGCAAACAAAAAGTCTCACATGGCAAAGTTCTTCTGGAGTCAATGCCAGAGGAAAATATCTAAGTTCTTTTTTTTTTTTTTTTTAGTGAAGAGAAGGGCCATATGCACCCCAATGTTCATAGCAGCATTGTCCACAATAGCTAAATCGTGGAAGGAACTGAGATGCCCTTCAACAGATGAATGGATTAAGAAGATGTGGTCCATATAGACAATGGAATATTACTCAGCTATCAGAAAGAACGAGTTCTCAACATTTGCTGCAACATGGACGGCACTGGAGGAGATAATGCTAAGTGAAATAAGTCAAGCAGAGAAAGACAATTATCATATGATTTCTCCCATCTATGGAACATAAGAACTAGGAAGATCGGTAGGAGAAGAAAGAGATAAAGAAAGGGGGGGTAATCAGAAGGGGGAATGAAGCATGAGAGACTATGGACTCTGAGAAACAAACTGAGGGCCTCAGAGGGGAGAGGGTGGGGGAATGGGATAGACCAGTGATGGGTAGTAAGGAGGGCACGAATTGCATGGTGCACTGGGTGTTATACGCAACTAATGAATCATCAAACTTTACATCAGAAACCAGGGATGTACTGTATGGTGACTAACATAATAAAAAAAATTTAAAAAAAAAGAAAATATCTAACTTCTTAGACAAATGTGCTTGCTTCCTTCATTAGACAAAAGCATTTCTCTTAATTTCTCTTTTAATTTCCCTGCCGGGAAAACCAAAAGCTCAGTATGACCAACGTCAGTAACAATAACACTCCAGGTGGCCAGACACCTACGTTGTGCTTAATCCTTTACCTACATTTGTATGTGTTTATATAGGTCAATGCAGTGTCTTGTTTTATACTGATTTTAATTTATGTGAAGTCTATAATGTGTGTGAAAGTCAATACAACTATGAACAAACATAAGGATAAGTTGTGTTTGGTATAACTATTTTATTTTTTTATTTTTTATTTTTTTTAAAGATTTTATTTATTTATTTGACAGAGATAGAGACAGCAGCGAGAGAGGAAACACAAGCAGGGGGAGTGGGAGAGGAAGAAGCAGGCTCATAGCGGAGGAGCCTGATGTGGGGCTCGATCCCATAACGCCAGGATCACGCCCTGAGCCAAAGGCAGACGCTTAACCACTGTGCCACCCAGGCGCCCCTGGTATAACTATTTTAAAAGGTTATCCATAAAATCGTAATGACCAAAAGTTCCTTCTCTGTTATGGGAATTGGAATTCTGGGATGAAATGAGCACATGTCTAAATCCATGAGGAGGTTTAGTGTTCCTTTGTGACCAAAATATTGTCCTAACTTATATAATATGTAATATTTTTATATAAATGTTAAGGAAAATACTAACATCTGAAAGGCCTTTTTCAAGATCCTTAATAACTGCAAGGGAAGAACAAGTCTCAGTCAACTGGAAAATTTGCTTCTGTGAACCAGCTCGTGCTTTGCCGCTAACATTCTTCTGCACCATTGCCAATAGAGACAGGAGGTGTATTAAGTGATAATCTCATGTCACATGTTTCATTAATTAGAAAGGAAAAGTCATAACATTCATATTTGGGTATTTCTCTCAACTTGTTTTGAATATCCTATGAAATACTTTGAAAATGAAGTGTGAAGAAAGAAAATTAGACTGTGGGGGGTTTTTGTTTGTTTGCTTAATTTTGTTTTATTTTGTCTTATTTTTGAAACCTTCACAACAGCCCTCAAAAAGCTAAATAAATGAAATTCTCTTTCTGTGGGTGTGTAGGAAGATTTCAGTTGAAGAGCTTTCTTAAAACCAACTAAAGATAAATTTAATATCAGGAGTATTAGCTCTAGTATCCACCAAACGTAGACTACAGACCCAGGCATTTTTGTTGTATATGTGTCTTACATAAGGAGACCCTGAGAGCATGACCTGAGCTGAAAGCAAGAGTCAGACGCTTAACTGACTGAGCCACTCAGGTGCCCCTAAAATATTAAGTGCTTAAGGAAACTTAGGTTCTTAAAGGGAATTTAAGAAGATAAAATTGTATATATTTTTGAAGTGTTGCATACTAACTGCCTGTACAAATGAAAGCAGCCTTTCCCAACCCCAACACCAGCAAGAGGACAAGAACTTTTTTTCAGTATTGGAAAACCCTAATATTAATCTAATACTCATACCAAGTTAAGTAGCATAAGCTCATTAAAATTCCAAGTTTCATTGTTCCTGATTGCAATTACACCAATTCAGTTTAGCAAAATTATATACCTCTTACTGATTAATAAAAACAGAAGCAAGAATTGTCATAATCATGTTATTATCTGGCTATTATTACTATAAAGTAACAATCAAAGATCACATAATTGTAATATGTTTATGAAAACTCAGTGATTTCAATGCATCACAGAGTACAGCATATTTAGGAATACTGAGTTTACTCCACCATTCTCGGTGCAGGTGAGAACCAACCTTTTCTATGTTAAGGAAGAAAATCAAAGTTGTGTGTGAGTGTGTGTGTGTGTGTGTGTGTGTGTGTGTGTGTGTGTATTTTTTTACCTTACACATATATATACATACTAATGTTAACACTTGGTTTAAATCCTTATTAGGGAATTGGAAGATGTTAATTGTTCACATAACTATTCTTCTCTGTCTCCCCCACTAAACTGCAAGTTTCATAAGTCAAAGACCTGCCCATCTTGCTCACAGCTTCATCTCCAGAATGTGGTGTAGGATGTGGAACACAGTAGGTATGGAATTAGTGAGTGATGTAGGGCAAAGAACACTGACTTCGGAGTCGGAATCCTAGGAATCAGAATGAACCATTTTCTCTGCCATTACATGCACTAAATGTATATACCATAACCTCTGATTCTTGGTTTGCATTCTTCCAGGTGTTCCAGGCCCAAAGGCCAAGTACCTCTTGGTGTAACCATAAGATAGTATCAGGAGATCAAAGAAAGCAGAAATTGATTCGATCAGTCCTGCTACAATGCAAGTCTAACGTGGCAAGACTGTCTCACTCCCTATTGCATTGCAGAGGCTAGAGCAATGTCCTGAATCTAAATAGAGGCTTAATCAACGTTTATTGTTCAAGATTGGAACAGAAAACGGGGCGCCTGGGTGGTGCAGTCGGTTAAGCCTCTGACTCTTGGTTTCAGCTCAGGTCTCGAACTCAGGGTCATAAAACTGAACCCCATGGCGGGCTCTGCACTCAGCAGGGGGTCTGCTTAAGATTCTCTCTCCCTTCGCCCCCACCCCCTAGTTGCTTGTTTTCTCTCTCTCAAATAAATAAATAAATCTTTTTATTCTTTTTTTTTTTGCATCTTTTTTTAAATGTTTTTTTTATTATATTATGCTAGTCACCATACAGTACATCCCTGGTTTCTGATGCAAAGTTCGATGATTCATTAGTTGTGTATAACACCCAGTGCACCATGCAATACGTGCCTTCCTTACTACCCATCACCAGCCTATCCCGATCCCCCACCCCCTCCCCTCTGAAGTCCTCAGTTTGTTTCCCAGAGTCCATAAATAAATCTTTTTAAAAAGAGACTGGAACAGGAAACCATCTTTAAATTAAACATCAACCTGTATATCAATATTTACCTAAATACTTATGAATGTTTTTAAAAGATTTTATTTATTTGTCAGAGATAGAGTACAATCAGGGAGAGTGGTAGGCAGACAGAGAAGCAGACTCCCTGTTGAGCAAGGAGCCTGATGCAGGACTCGATTCCAGGACCCTGGGATCATGACCTGAGCTGAAGGCAGACGCTTAGCCGACTGAGCCACCCAGGTGTCCCAATACTTAAGAATTCTTGATGAAACTTGTCAGGCTTCAGCTCTCAGCATAGAGAATTTTACCTTCCTTTAGAAAAAATTTTCTGTTTTTCTTCTAAGCATACAAAATTGTATTATAAAACTAATAAGCCATTATTAAAGTCCTTCTTACAGAAAATTAAAATGATAATGAAGTGTTACCATTAACAATAAAGAGGATTTCGGGTTTGGGTTTTGTTTGCTTTCTCACCATATGGAAGGATGGCTCTCAACTGTCTTGAGAATGGCTGAATAAATGACCTGCTTCTCATCATATTGTGTTCTGTTATTTATTGAAGTGTATGAATCATTAAACACATGTAAAATCATGTGACCATGGATTTTACTGCCTTACAATACACTCTGAAGCCAAGTACTAACTGTCAGATGAAGTGGGGAAAGTCTCTTTGGATGTACTGGCATTTTAAATTGTGCCCTAGGCAAGAGGAATCTTAACTGAAACCGCTGGGTGTGACTTGGTGGCTGGGATGGGTTATTTCTCTGCTAACGGTGACTGGCTTCCCCTAAGAAGGCTGCTTCCCATTACTTTCTCATTCACTGTCCCAAGATACAGGGTTACAATATTATACTATTTAATTCAGACTGCCTTCTGATTTTTCCTAGGTGTTAAAAGGAAACTACCAATATTTCTCACACAAGCTTCCCAGATATATGTTTAAATTTTAATCTCAGAAATGGAATATCATGAAAGATGTACAAAATGTTTATGTAAAATAAACATTTCATAGATAAGAGGTTATAAAATATTCTTCTAACATGTATTCATCCTTGGTAGAAATGATAACAGAATGCATAAAGTTATACTCGGATCATGAATGTATTGTTCTCTGACACTTGCCCACAAAGGCAGCAGATCCAGTTCTAAACAGAGGTGTGTTGGTTAGTTTAATCAGGATTAGGGTACCAGTGAGGTCAGTACTTCCCATATCAATTTCTGTGTTGTTACTGGCTTTAGAGTAAGATTTTTAACCAATGTGAATGATCAGTTGAAATTCTTCTATATACAGTTAATTAACGTTGGTTAATTAACAATTTATTAGTACTTAATGGACTAACTGGATCTTTGCTTTTTCTCCTTTCTATTCTTTTCCATCTTCAAACTAGTAACAATGATTAGCACATAGGTAAATTGTGTTTCTTTTCTAAAATATGTGAAGAACTTCAGTTTCTAACAGGTTTTTACGTCCAAATTCTATTGCTTTCTCTATCGCCTTCTTTGACCAACACCCTTCCAACCTAAATTAGATTCACCCCCCTCTCCTCTTTTAAAAATCTTACATAGCTCCTTATATTGTATTTCAAGGATCATCACGATTTGGAGTCCTATGTTTATCTCTGTGGTTATTTAAGTCTTTCCTCCCCCGTTAGACACTGTACATCCCAAGAGCATGGATTGTGTTTATCTTTATTTCCCACTCCATAGCAATTACAACAATATCCTACAAAACCATGGTTCTGTTTGATGAGGATGTAAATTTTAAAGGATGGTTATTTCCCTATTTCAAAATTCCACCATAATATACATCCTTCTTTAATGGATGTCTTCCATATCTCAGAGATACCCCAGGAGAAATGAGGGAAGACTTTCTCAAGAAAATTCCAGATATAAAGAAATCAGGAAGAATGCTAATGTGACAAAAGGAGAGAATGCCTGAAGGTCTCAGTCTCAAGACAGGTCAAGACTCATAAAAAGCAAAACCTGAGAAAAAGCCACTCGATTGCAGACCCTGAGTTCCTCTCCTTGACTCCAGGACCAGGCTCAGGAAGAGGGCATGAAGTAGGATTTCAGGCAACTGGCAGTGAACAACTAGAGGAATCTCTTTCTTACATGACAATTTTTCTTTTTCTTTTAACGTATTTATTTTCTCCACCCTCTTGCCACCTGCTGCTGTGCCAGAAAGGGATGCCTATGATTATTTGGCACTACTAGTAAAGGAGCTCAAAGTGGCTTTTCGTTACTTCATAAACTATAAATGAGTCCAAAACTAAGAAAACAATCAGCATGAGCCAAAATACGGCGTCTTTTAGGCATTATCATAAGAACCAGAAAAGAGATGGGAAAGTGGCTAAGGAACAGAAAGCCACAGAGCTCTGGAAGAAAAATCTAACATAACAAACACAGTCAAATAATAACAACAGAAATCACAGGAATGGAGACATCTTTCTTTTTTTAAGTTCAGTTTATAAAATCCAACCATCTGCATAATTCTACCTTTGTCTAGTAAACTGCAAAAGTTGTAGGAAACACTATGATCTCATTCAAAAATAGGTTTTTCAATAGACATTTCTGCAGACTTACTCTAGTGAGAGTCTGAAAACAGATCAATCAAGGCAGCTCAGAACAAAATAACAGGATGGATACACACACCTACTCATACTATGACACTGTCTGCAGCATGTGGGTTCATTCATGATTTAATTTTTCCCCTAAGCCTAAAATAAATCTGTGTGTTTGTGTTCAGTGTATGTAGATAGAAATATTTTATTCAACCAAATTACTCTACAAATGAGGTTCTATTTTCATCTATATTTAAAGATGACAGTATGCACTGAATACTAAGATTAAAGACTCAGATTAAAAACGGTGCCAGGCATGACCAAGTTCTCATAATTTATAACTGGTAAAGGAAGAAATAAATTGCAACCACCACAGACTAAAGTATTTGTTAGCCCTTATTATTGTTTCTCTTAGGCAGGCATTACACGGGTACTTTTCATCTTCCTGTCAAATAAGGAAGGTGGGTGTTTGCATCTCCAATACAGGTGTGAACACGGAAGAATGAAACCCAATCCTCCTGGTCTGATAGAGCCACGCGACTGCGCAAGTCATCCGTTGCCCTAAATCATCACGTCCTTCTTCTCATTCCTAGACTATAGATCATTTGATAATGATTTCTCAGTCCCTTCCTCAGAGACTCCTGGCAGATTGCCAAGAAAATGAAATACAAGCCAGCCCACACTACTGCACTGAAGTCATCTCAACATGGTACATGAAAAGAATATGCTTATGGGGCACCTGGGGGGCTCACTCGGTGAAGCGTTTGACTCTCGATTTTGGCTCAGGTCATGATCTCATAGTTATAGAGATCAAGCCCTGTGTCCAGCTGTGCACTGGGCGTGGAGCCTGTTTAAGATCCTTCCTTCCTGTCTTTGTCTCTCTCTCTCTCTCTCTCCCCCTAAAAAAACCTTAAAAATAAAATAAAAGAATACACTAACATTCCTGGAGAGAGGTTTGGGTCACTCAGTGTTTATTTTAATCATACAACGCCTCCCTATCATCACCAGAGCAAAATAAGACTGCCTACTGCCCGCACACCAGAAGTTTACTGATAATTGTATCAGCTAACAGGGATATAAATCTTGCACTGGAGCATTCTTAAACTATGACGACAGAAAAAATATGCCATTTGTCTCCTGGGCATGGCCTACTCAGCCTTATCAGAGATTCTGTGTTCCTCAGAATTTTTAAAAAATTAGCTTCATTTGTAAAACTACAGTACATAGATGTATGAATAAAAAAATTGTTGAGAAAATAATTACTGACCACTACAGATTTAATAATTACTACAGAGTCCTATTCTGTAATTTTTATATAGGCTATCTTGAATGTGTGTCTCAATTTGAAATAAGATATGATACATAGTAGTACTCCAAATCATTCAGACACAATTATCATATAATATCTTCAATATCACCAAATTAGTGTCAGGACGTGCACGTTCATTTTGTACTACCTTTGGCCTGTGTCCTTTACTAGCAGGGAGTTAATTTTCTCCTGAAGCAGTTAGATCACTGCATTTTAAAATACTTTAAGCCACCTGTCATACCTCTCCCCAGGTCTTCAATTAGCCAAACTAAATATTCACATTTCCTTTAATCATCCACCAAATAACAAGATTCCCAGAACTTCATGCCGTCATGGCTATTTTCTGGTAAGTGTGCTGTCATTTGATAGTATTTCTTTAAAATTATCCAGCTAGAATTATAACACAATATTTTATGTGCAATCTGATTGCCATGGACTGGAATGATTCTTACCTCCCTTGATCCAAAGACAAGAGTGCTTTTAATGCATGTTAAGACCAATTCAGTTTCATTTTACTACATTCACATGTATGTATTTACATGATCTATTTAACACAGCACATTTGTCTGTAGAGTCTTTCTTGGAAGGCTAGTGCCGTCACTCAGGTTCTGTTGTACATTGCCATAGGAACCTCTTGAAATATTTGAATATTGAACCAAGAAAATGAGGCCAGGTATGAAAATGTCATCCAGGTTCTTCACATTTAGGAATACGAAGAAAAATATTTAGACATGCTTTTCTCAATTAAAAAAAAAAGATAAAAGTAAACAGACTAAAAGGAAGTTACTTTAACTTGTAGGAAAAACAAAATATATTGTCTACCATATTTGGAAGATGTAGAGTACTTCCTTTGATAGATTTGGTTAAAAAAATAATCTAAGATTTTTAAATATTCAAATCTCAATTTGTTTAAATTCTAAAGGCGTATTTCTGCATGAATGCTTTGCATATTTCTGCCAGAACTTTTTATATAATGACATCTTCCTACTGATACTTATGCTTATTACAAAGCACATGAAACAAGAAACGAAGACCAAAGAGCTTTTTTCTACTGCTCTTTTCCAAATTACATGTTAGAAAAAAAAAAAGTGAAACAGTGAAAAATAAAAAATGACAAGGTTTTAAGCTTCATCATCCTTTGTATTTTTTCCCATAATCTCCTTTTTCCTTTTTAAATCCTCACTCATTCCACCCATTTCTCAGTCTTTTAAGTGCACACAGGATGTTACAAGTAGCAAAGCCCAGAGGACGGATTTTGGTTATTACATTTGAAAAGAATCTAAAGCAACTAGAGCAATTAGTCATCAATAAAACACTTTCAACTAAATAAAATTAATCTCGGTACTGTTCCATATAGAAAATCTTGCCTAAGGCAACCTTTCCTGATAGAAATGCTACAATCTTCATGTCAGTCCTGACTTTAATGCCACTATTTGTATTAGAGAAAGCATTATTCACACAAGGCAAGACTGAGTTAAATCACAGTGATTAATTTGCTTGCGGGGTAAAGCTGAATTCAAAAAAATCTATAAAACTAAATATGTGGAAATGATAGAAGGAAATGTCAATAATTGGGGTGAAGGTTCTTCTCTAATTAGCTGCAATGCATCATTAAGTTCTATTGTACTAGCAACTGAAAAAAACCTCACTGTTTCAAAACAGAACTAACAAGAGAAGCATTAGAACAAAGACATTTGACTTTGTACATTTCAATCTTTTTCAGTATATACTCATAGTTAAATCTGATAACAACCAACATTAATAAAATATCTGAAAGAGACTATCAACAAAATGTGAGATAAGAAACATAGCAAGACTAAGTATCTGGCTTACTGAGGAAGTCGAATAGAGGTCTCTGACATCAAATATAGGATAACTGTTAACACTCAGATGCTATTTACTAAAGCTACATCCTCAAATACATTCATATTGCTAAGATGTGAATTACAGTATTTATTTGATTACTATCATCAATCTTTCCTTTCCTTTTCCCCACCGTTATATTTTAACAAGCTCAATCAATTTTATTCTTATTCTCAAAAAAGCCTATAGTACAGATGAATATGTGATAGATAGATGATAGATAGATGATAGATAGATAGATAGATAGATAGATAGATAGATAGATAGATGATAGATAGAAAGCTTCATTATGAAAGCCACACAAGCTCAAAAGCTGCTGTGCGGAGAATATACTATAATGGGACAGACCAGCTGTTTGGCTACACAACAGGAGATGGCGATGGAGTGGTGAGCACTGGAGGAGGAACCAGCAAGATTTGGAGGTTTTAATGCGGGGAGGTTTGTGTAAGCAACTGAGGGGTGGAGTTTCCATTAACTGCATTAGGGAAGAATGTCCATGGAGCAGGTTTATGGGAGATGATGAGGAGTTCAGTTCTGGACAGCTTCCCTGGATGTGAGGAGGCAGCTGGATAGGGGAGTCTGTAGTTCCAGACCAGATCCGAGATGAGTGTCTGTATCTGGGCAGCGTTAGCATACATTTTTAAAGTCGTAAGATTGTATGATATCACTGAAGGAGAGAAGATGAACAGAAAAGGGAAGAGGCACAAGGACTGAGCTCTAGAATATCCCCCAGTTTAAGATATTATCTTAGTCAAACTGCTTTCAAGAAATGCCACACGAAATTACACACAAACCAGAAATATATGATAGTGTCAGTCACTACAGGCTTTGCTAAGAGTGGGCATTATCTTTGTCCATTTGACATATTAGAAATGGCCTCGTTTCAATATTTATTTATTACAAGTTAAAATAATATTTTATATGTTTATTACTAATTTGTATTTTTGTATATTTATATAAATAAACTATGTACTTAGCTCATCTTTCTCCTCAGGTATTTTAATTCTTATTCATTTATAAAATCACTTTACATATTAAGGTAATTAACTTTTCACTTGTGATATTTGTTGCAAATACTCTATCTTGTTTTCCTTTTCATGGTTTTTGGTATGAAAGGTTTTACATTTTTTTTTTTGTCAGCACGTTATTTTATTTTTTTCTTTTTTTTAATAATAATTTTTTTATTATGTTACGTTAGTCACCATACAGTACATCCCTAGTTTTTGATGTAAAGTTCCATGATTCATTACTTGCGAAAGGTTTTACATTTTTAGCCAAATCTATTTATCAGTTACTTTGTTATGTATTCCATTGCTTTAATATGTACAGAGATAAATTAAACATGGTCCCATATTTTCCTTTTACTAGTTTGTGGTTTCTTATTTTTTTACATGTAACTCAGTCCATCTGATATTTATGTTAGGCCATGCAGGAAACCCTTATTAAATAGTTTCTGAGATTTTTAGCTCATTTTATAATTATATTAAATAATATATCAATTCCTTCTTTATGATACGTCCTTTAACTTACATTCAGTTCTTATCTATAGTAAAATCTAGTTCTGAGATATTTATTCCCACTCTTTGCTTTGGCTAATAATTCTTGGGTCTATACTTTGATACTTCATTATCATATTTTAAAGTTCTATGTTATGTACACTATTTATTTGTCAAATTACTGAATGCCTAACAGGAATGTGGCTCTTCTGCTCTGGTTGGAGTTTTTCTACTAAACCAAAAAGTTGAATGGCAATTTTATGTTTTCTTTTTGTTCAGTAGAGCATATGGTGTGCCAAGGATGCATTTTTTAACATTTTTACTTAAATTTGAGTTAGGTAACACACAGTGTAATATTAGTTTCAGGCGTACAATGTAGTGATTCAGCACTTCCATGCATCACCCAGTGCTCCTCACCACAGCTGCTCTCCTTAAACCCCATCACCGATTCACCCATCCCTCCCTCTCCCCTCTGGTAACCATGGGTTTGTTCTCTATACTTCAGAGTCTGTTTCTGTAAGAATGCATTTTTAAATTCATCCTTGACTATACAATTCATGCGAATCTCCTGTAACTGTCCCAGGCCCAGACTTTGGTGTATATCCCTTTATTTACAGTTCTGTTACAGCTAGTTCTCGCACATTTGGGTGGGGATTTTCTTAATAGACGGGGAGAAATCGATACAGGCATGGAGAGTTTGCTGCCACATTAAGTTAAACTTTAGATATCTTTTATACATGCACAACAAACCTTTCATACTTGCCAGTAATTTAACTCTGCTTCCCCCTTTAGTCAAAAGCTACTCTTTCTGGATTCCCCATTCAGTTAGGAAGCACGTTTGTGACTTTTTTCTTATCCAAAAGCTAATACGCTTTAGTATTTTGACTTATTTCTTTAAGAATCTTTTCATTTGAACTAACATTTTATTTTACCTTTAATGTTAGCCTCCCAATCTTTTTTTTTCCTATTACTCCACTTTCTGTGGATACTCTACTGATCAGAGGTACATTTCTGTGACCACAAATAATGAACAAGCAAACCAAACAAAAACAAAAACAAAAAACCCGTGGTAAATACTAGGAACCCAGAAACTGTTTCCTGCTGCATGGCGTGTCCACTTCCAGACTCACCACAGGCCAGTGTACCACACCCTAACTACATCAGGAAGCAGACAGGTGTGCAGGTCCTCGAGGGGAAGCTTGTGAGAATCTAATCGGCTTCCTTCCTGAACTAACCCAGCATCTGGGAATACAGAGAACAGGGACTCAAAAATCTGCCATGTAACAGCTCTGTGGCATAGGCAATGGGTCAGTCTCTTTTCAAACGAAAAGCGCCCTATTCAATCATCTGGCTGATGCTTTCTGCCAGCTACCATGTGCCCCCACTGCATTTTCCGAAAGGAAAAGCTTCTGACTGAGATGGTGACCAACAGGGTATATAGACCGTTGCCTCTTGATCTCAGTTTCACTGAATGTGGACCTCCAAGAACATCATGCATTTGATGTCTTCAACACTGAGTCCCACCTGTGTCCCTGAGGAAGATTCTCCTCCTTCTCTGGATACCCTCCCTACAGCCATATAATGTTTGGCTCAGGCATATATAAATCAAATTCCACAGAACATAGTTTGTCCTTCTCCTGTCTGTAGTCATACATTCCATTTTACTGGCCATTTAACTAGGAAATTGATACTGCAGCTTGTCAGATTTGTTGAAAGAGGGAGAAATCTCATCCTCTTTCATGATTCCTCAAATAATTGCCCCCCCCCCCCCAGGCCGAGTATCTCACCTGCACTTCCTCTGAAGGCCTCCCTCCCTCAAGTCTTCCATGTCTGACCCCTAGTTATCCCCTCAACCAGCTGCTCCTAACAACAGCTGCTCTGGCTTAAAACTACCTCAGTGAAATTCCTCCAGCTGAATATCAACTTTGCTCATTTGCTCTTTCCCTTTGACAATGAAAGGTGCTTACTGAACAGACCTTAAAGAAAAACTCCAAGTCAACATGATATGATTAAAAGAACAAATCGAATGTGTGGGAAATGGCAAGGAAAGTAACGTACTAACTGATCATCTCGTCAAAATTCAGTACCTAAAAATAATGGCCTCCACGGATGCTTGTAAAGTAACAGAGCTCGAGATGGGTTTTCTTGAAACTCGTGTGCGGTCTCTTTGTCATCCCCTCATATTGGATGTGACTCGCTGGGTGTAGGACGTGGGAATTTATTTTTTTAATTTGGTTTTGTTTATTTTAAGGAGGACTTTGGGTCCTTCTTTTCTAATATAAGACGGGAAAAATTAGGAGAGGTTTCACGGAAAGACAAGCAAGAAATTAGAAATGTCAGGTGGGTGGGGAGGTAGTATTCACTCTATAGATTTGTGTAAGGAAAAGAGAAAAAGAATTGTACGTTGCTTTGTAAACACGTGTGAGAGAGGGAAGAGATTTAAGTGGAGGACAGCATAGAAGACATAGAACTTTTTTCCTTTATAAGCAAGGAAGCTTCTTTCTAAATTTTAAATGGGCAAAAAAGTCAAAGGAGAAATCAAGAATAAAACTGACCAGGAGAGATGGCAGCATCATTACTTTTAGAGGAATTCAGCAAATTACTCTGAGTGGTAATGAGTGTTTTAAGGAAATGGAGTAATTAGTTGTTTTCAGAAACCAAGATTTCTAAATTGATGATTAATGGTTGAGTGCTATGCCCCTTCTAAGCACTCAATACATACTACGATTGATTGATACGTCGCTTATGAAAAACAGAGGAACACTTATGAAGCAATTATACAAGCAATGTATGAGTGGGAAAGTTACAAGCCTCTGAAGAGCCTACTGAAATGGAAAATAAATAACAACAACAATAATAATAACCCATACCTTCTCTGTGTCAATGCCTTTTGACATGGACCACGTTGAGACAATATAATCCATGACTCGTTCACTAAGGCCTTTGGGGACCTGATAAAGTTTCAGAAAGTCCCGCACATTATTCAGCATCTCGTGGTATCGGTTGGTGTTGGCATACATTTGCTGGAAAATTGTGGTAACGTTTCCAAAAATAGTTGCATAAAGAAGAGCTGAAAGAGAAGAAATAATGAAAATATAACAAATACCCCAAGTGAAAAATAAATATGAATATTTATTAACCAAGGAATCATTTGTTAGAGATGTCTTTATAAACTTTTAGAGATTAATGCCTGTTAACCCCTGAGAAGAGTGCCTGGAATTTGGTATTCACTCAGTAAATGTTACCTTCAGTCTGAGACACGTGACCTCGTGAGTCTGTGCCATCCCAGTCCACGTGGCAAAACATGAGAGGGGCTAATCAACTTCCTAAAGAATTAGATAAGCCAGAGCTATAATTTGCCTGAGGAATTCTAGCCTTACGACTAAAGATGTCCTGCTGCCTTGTCCTCCTGAATGAAGCCGCATCAATTTAAATTTTCCACGAATTGATGATCCGGTTTAGAAACGTATGCTCTTTTGCACTGCTTGCTGCTTCCAGCTTTTTGGAATACTTCTCTGCTAATAAATATTTTTAACAGAACATCAGAAATATAGGGAGTAAAGACAAATTAAAGAGTTCCATTTTTTTAAATAAGGAAACAGGATTGGAATAAATAGCTAAATTAAAACTGCAAGTGTCTGAAAATTCCAGTTATTAAACTCATGTTTAATATCATGTTTAGGGGCGCCTGGGTGGCCCAGTCAGTTAAGCATCTGCCTTCAGCTCAGGTCATGATCCCAGAGTCCTGCCCCTTCCCCCCACTCATGCATGTGTGTGTGTGCGTGAGCTCTCTCTCTCAAATAAATAAAATCTTTAAAATAATAATAATAATAATAATAATAATAATAATAATATAATGTTTAATCCCAGCATTGTAAGTTTTTTGATTCCATCATTTTAAAGCCAACTTGCAGATCACTGTTACTTATCTACAGAGCCCTATGAATGCAGTAGGGTGTTTTAATGCCCCTGACTGCTACCCCCTCCCTCAACCCATAATTCACCAACTCTTCTCTCTCCAGATGTGGTCGGGCTACTAATGTTGACTTCATCTTGTAAAAGGTTTTAAAAACAACTGAGTTCAGCCCAAACTCAACATACCTCCAATCCCACCCACCCCACCCTATCCTGCCCTTCTGGCCATTCCTTGCTTGGCAATAAGCTCTTTTGAAAAGGGGCAGTATTTTATTCCCCTTAATGCTCATAAACACAGTGTTTAGCAACCACATACTTTCCATAGCATTTCACTTGGAGTATCAACCAGAGGTCACTTCCATTCTACATCCTCCAAGCATTTGAAAAATAGTACGGTCAGTTTCATCCTGCAGTTTCATCAGCCAAATCCCGTTTAATGACAGTGATATAAAATCAAGCTAGTAAAGCAACTTCAGAACCTTAATCCATTTTCAGAAATCATTTCTTTTTTTTTAAGAAAAGTTGTTTTTTCAATACAACAAATTATAAATGTACTATATGGCGACTAACTTAATAAAAAAATAAAATAAAAAATAAGAAATAAATTCCTGGGAAAAATAAATAAATTTACAATAGAAAGCTGTGATTTTATAAGCATTTACTCAGTTGTTCTTTTGTTGTTATTTAGGGATTTTGATGCCAGTTCAGAACAATTTTTAAGACCCACGATATTTTGTTGAAACTGAGTAGGAAACAAGGCAACTTTCTCGGGTCCCCTACCTCTTCAGGAGTTTTGTACTATGTCACTTTACTATCGCCCAATAATCCTTGCTTTGCTAAAACACAACACGAGCACGTATTACATGGAGCGCAGGGTGTTATGCGCAAATAATGAATCATGGAACACTTCATCAAAAACTAAGGATATATAGTATGGTGACTAACATAACCAAATAAAAAATTATTTAAGAATAAATAAATAAAATTCTATTAAAACTTTAAAAAAATAATTAAAAAAATAAAACACAACACGAAACAAAACTGAGTAGGAACAATATAGTGCTGACATTTCTCAACTGGGAATTTATTTATTTATTCATTCATTCATTTATTTCCAGTGTAGTTAACATACACTTAGTTTCGGGTGTACAATAGAGTGATTCAACAATTCTATACATTACTTGGTGCTCATCAAGGCAAGTGTGCTCTTAATCCCCTTCACCTGTTTCACCCCTCCCCCTACCCACTGCCTCTCTAGCAACCAACAGTTTGTTTCTTCTCTATAGTTAAAAGTCTGTTTTTTGATTTGTCTCTTTTTCTTCTTCGTTCATCTGTTTTGTTTCTTACATTCCACATAGAAGTGAAATCATGTGGTGTTTGTCTTTCTCTGACTGACTTACGTCACTTAGCATGATACTCTCTAGCTCCATCCATGTTGTTGCCAATGGCAAGATGGGTCTTTAAATCTTGGAATATTTATATTTAAAAACAATAACCAAAAAAAGTAGGTAATCAGAGATTTAACATCTCTATTCCATTGTTGTTGGTATCAGGAAAGACAAATAAAGAAAAGTAAACAAATTAATGGCAGACGAATCATATAACAAAATACGGAAGTCTTCCTTTTCAGAAAAGAGAAATAAAGAGAATTTATGTTTTTCAACAATGAACATTTCAGAAGTCAATGAAATAATGCTACAATCATCTTTGTGAATAGTGTTCAGCTATTATAAGTCGTTAATAAATATCATAGAACTACCTATTATTTTGACATGTTCAGCTTGTTTGGCTCCCTAAAATGCTTGCAACATGCTGTATTTGCCAAAGTGTTTTACTTCCGCCTTTTAGTTTAACAAATTACCACACATTTCATCATTTTGGGTACATTAAATATGCACACATTCTGCTCATATAAAAAGTTTAAGCACTAAAATATGAATAAAACTGCCAAAGTATTAAAAGTGTGCAGCATTAATAAATGAAGAATATAATCAACATCCCGTGAAGTTTGCATGTTACAAACATACCCACTTCTGCTTCCCATCTTCCCGGGAGTGTGGCGGCTTGCACTGGGTAGGACGGAACAAGGTCAGAATTTAAGGCAAGACTTTCAATTATATGTATCTGTATTTAAAAAAAATTTTTTTTACTTTGACATAAGTTGCAAAAAACGTGCAGAAAGTTCACCATGTACCCACATGCTGCTTCTCGCTGTGATGACATCTTACACAACTGAAGTCATTTATCAAAACCAGGCAACTGAAAACAGCACAATACAATTAACAAGACTCTAGAGCTTACTCACGCTTCCCCATTGTTTTACA
Organism: Ursus arctos; assembly: GCF_023065955.2. Taxonomy (NCBI): domain Eukaryota; kingdom Metazoa; phylum Chordata; class Mammalia; order Carnivora; family Ursidae; genus Ursus; species Ursus arctos. The sequence goes on along the minus strand of NW_026622930.1, from coordinate 36,251,133 downwards.
TGCACTCATTTTTTGGTATATAATTTTATAAAATTTTATCACATATCCAGATCTGTGTAATACATCTATATTTTTGAAAAGAGAAACTACTTCTTCCTTAAAAATCTTTTCAATGCTTAGGACTAGCATACATTTCAAAAACCACAGTTAGGGCAAGCAACAATATTCTGCCACAAGCAACAACACTGCTTCCCGCCGCAGTCTGTGTTCCCAGGACAAATGTGCACATCGCTGTGTCGTGTGTGTTTGCCAACATGTCTGTTCTTTTTGAGTAGGGGCCACACCTAGAGTGCAGCCCAATGTGGGGTCCACACTCACGACCCTGAGCTGAGATCAATACCTGAGCTGAGATGAAGTGTCGGACACTTAACCCACTGAGCCACTCAGGCACCTCCCAAAATGTCTATTTTTAATAGCCCTCATATTTGACAACAATGTGGCTACCATCAACCAATCTTTCCTTTTTTATCTTATAGTACTTTTCTAATCCCTTGGAGGACCTTTGCTTCTCCCTCTCATTCTGCCTGGAATAGGACACAACAGAGGACCCCAAAAGGTTTTAATAACTGAATCTTTAAAAACCGTTTGGGTCTTAGTTTGGGGAGGGGCAGCAGTATTTCGTATCCAAAAAAGAACTGTTAATTTACAACACCCTCTTTCCGACAACCAAATGTACTTTTTATCTCAGTAAATTGCGAAGCCACACCTAGTTGCTCAGACCAAAAGCTACAAAGTCATCCTTCAATTCACTTTTTGACTCATCTCCTATACCCAATCCATCAACAACTCCTGTTGGCTCTACCTTCAGAATATAGGCTCAGTTTAGTCACTGCTCACCGCCTTTACCAACATCCCTGCATCGCCTTGATGAGTACGTGCTTTTCCACTGGCTAGCTGTGTGTCTATGGGCCAGTTACTCTCTAGGCTTCTATTTCTTCACTTATAACTTTAAAGTTATACTAGAATCTTCACAAAGGGGTTGTGTTAAATGAGATAACTCAAGGGGCGCCTGGGTGGCTCAGAGGGTTAAGCGTCAGCCTTCAGCTTGGGTCATGATCTCAGGGTCCTGGGATCGAGCCCAGCATCGGGTTCCCTGCTCGGCGGGGAGCCTGCTTCTCCCTCTCCCTCTACTGTTCCCCCTGTCCCCCCTGCTTGTGGTCTCTCGCTCTGTCAAATAAATAAATAAAATCTTTTTAAAACATGAGATAACTCAAATAAAACAGTTTTAAAAAGAGAATCCCGTAGGGAGCAAGCCTCCATGAAGTGTTATGTCTCATCACCACCACCACCACCACCATCATCACCACCACCACCACCACCACCATCACCACCACCACCACCACCACCACCACCACCACCACCACCACCATCACCACCACCACCACCACCATCATCACCACCACCACCACCACCACCATCATCACCACCACCACCACCACCACCATCACCACCACCACCACCACCACCACCACCACCACCACCACCACCATCACCACCACCACCACCACCATCATCACCACCACCACCACCACCACCATCATCACCACCACCACCACCACCACCACCACCACCACCATCATCACCACCACCACCACCACCACCATCATCACCACCACCACCACCATCATCACCACCACCACCACCACCATCATCACCACCACCACCACCACCACCATCATCACCACCACCACCACCATCATCACCATCGTCACCACCACCACCACCATCATCACCATCGTCATCATCATCACAATAGCTAGCAAACAATTTTTCACACAGCAGAAAGAATAATCTTTTTTTAAAAAGAATGAAATGATCGTGGCCCTCCTCTACTTAAAACCTTCCCATCATAGGACTTAAATCCAACTTGGTAATGGTCCAAGGACACCTATAATCAGAGCACTACTGATCTTAACTGATCTTAACTTCCAACCTGCCCTCACTCCCCTGCTCCAGTCACACTAGGCCTCTTGGTGCTGCTCAGACACGCCACAGTCATTAACGCTTCGCACACTTCCACTAACTGTTCTTCTGCCTGGAGCACCCTTCTCCAAGACCCTCCCCTTTCCTCTCCTCGTTCAGCTATCTGCTTAAAACCCAGCTCACCACGGATGGCCTCCACGACTACCTTCCAAAACGGTCCCTCTCTCCAGGATCACTCTCCATTACCTTACTACAACTACGTGCTTAATCTTACTTATCCGCTTATTTATTTACTTACTTATTTCTTTACTCACTTACTTATCTATCTTCCCCACTAGAAATGCAAATTCCATGAGTGCAGGGATAGGCTTTGTCCTTTTTGCTTACTGCTGTATTTCAGGCTTTGTTCTTTGTGCTCCCTGCTGTATTTCCAGAACATAGACCAGGTTCTGGAACATGATAAATGTTCAAATATTTTTTCCGGTATATTCATACACCAAAAACCTAAGAAACAGTTTGTCAGAAACATCCGTTTTGCTCATCAAAGTCTCACTACTGGTGGTACAAAAACACAGAAGGAATACACATTATTAACGTGAGTAGGAGAATAAAATATTTAGAAGCTAAGGTGGCACACGCCCTGGCTATATTAAGATAATACATAAATTAGGAAGGCCCATTATCATTCATCAAACATGAATGACCATGCTTGGTCTAGCCAGTTTTGTAGAGGCCTGTTACATAATTTTAGCCTTTGAATGCAATGCTATATAGTCAATTCACCTACTTTACTAATAATAATTAGGCCCATTTATCAAAATTTGATAAGCCTCTTTTTATATGCACTCCCATAGCCTTTCAGGCATAAGACAACTTTAGACAAGCTACTTTTGCAAGCTTATCATAGTTAAAGTCTTGGTAATTCTGGCATACAGATGGGTAATTATCTTATCTTAAAAGTCTTATATTTTCCTGTTCACACAAAGAAATTATTTTGAAGATAATTATGGTAGATTAAAGATGGCCACAAATCTCTGACACCTCTTCCATCGACAGGCAGGGTCTCCATCCTTCCCTTTGAATCCAGGCATACTCTATGACTGACCAATAGAATATAGTTACTATGCTCATATGCCTGGGCCCCGGCCTTAAGAAACTAGAAACTTCCAATTCCTTGTTGTTGGAATGCTTGCTCTTGGAATCCATGTTGTGAGGGAGCCCAGGCATTCTTCTAGAGAGGCCTACATGAAGGGCAATCAAGGCACCCAGCCAATAGCCATAGCCGAGCTCCCAGCTAAGCACTGGCCTTAAACTGAACAATTCAAAATATTGATATGAGAAGACATTGCTGGTAACACTTAAGGCTATATCAGTGATTCAATAATCACTTTCCTTTCTATTTCTATTTCTACTTAATAATGATAGTTAAGACATGAAGGAGGAGAGTTTGGTTGCCTAGTCGGTTAAGCGTCCGACTTGATTTTGGCTCAGGTCATGAAATCCAGACCCATATTGGGCTCCATGCTGACTGCTTGGAATTCTCTCTCTCCCTCTGCCCCTGACTGTTCCCCTGAACGTGCACTCTCATGGACATGCACCCACACACTCTCTCTCAAAATAAATAAAATCTTTTTTAAAAATTATAAAAGATATGAAGTAAAATGTTCCATCAATCTATAACTATGTGTGCAGCACACAGCTTGACAACATCAGCTAACCAGCTATGCCTGTACCTGAGCCAACTAAGAAGTGGATTTTCCAGACCCACTCAAGCCACCACAGCTGATACCACAAGGACCAGAAATAAGTCATGCCCTCCTACCCATGCATAAATTCGACTCAAGAGTAAAATAAATGGGGGCGCCTGGGTGGCACAGCAGTTGAGCATCTGCCTTCAGCTCAGGGCGTGATCCCGGCGTTATGGGATCGAGCCCCACATCAGGCTCCTCTGCTATGAGCCTGCTTCTTCCTCTCCCACTCCCCCTGCTTGTGTTCCCTCTCTTGCTGGCTGTCTCTCTCTCTGTCGAATAAATAAATAAAATCTTTAAAAAAAAATAAAACAGTAAAATAAATGGATGCTCTTATTTTAAGCTGCTAAGTTTGATTAGTTATACAACTAAAATAATTTAAATCTTAATAAAACAGACTGATTCTCAACAGGACAGAGAACCTGGGGAATGGGAGGAGTGAGTTCCTTACAATGCACATCAGAGCTCAATAGTATATTTTAGGAGATGCTTTTGAAATATTTAATGTACTTTATATGTTCAAATTCTAATATAAACATTAAGGTCATGAATGTTTAATGTTTTCAAAAGGAGGCATAGATTAAAAGACTGAATAACGCCATCATAACTAATCACAGATTTCATTACTCACTGAACATTGTTGAGTTCAGCAGGTATTTATTGAACATCTATTTTACACCAGCCACTACACTAGCCACTAAGGAAATGATGATAAAAAGACAGACGTAATTCCTGCTCTCAAGTAGTAGCACTACTTTCTACAGAAGAGTATAGTCTGTAATTCTCCCAAATCACATTCTTTGGAAGAAGGCTAATGATCTTTTCCTTTTCAAAGGCCACAAAAATTCACAAATAAACTTACAGCCAGTCCGAGTATACAAAATAAATATAGTTTTTTCTCATGGCTAAATTATTTGCAAAGTGAAACAAAAATCTATGTTCAGCGAATTAACTGTAACTCAGCTTCCCCTCTTAGGAGCTGCGCACGAAAACAGATTAAGATGATGATAGCTGGGTCTCTGAAGGAATTACATTCTCCGGTCGCTTCATTTTGTTTGCTCCTTAGGTCAAGCTGCATCCGTTCATCTCATTAAAGGTTTGTACTTTTTAGACTTTTTGTGACTGTTCATGATGACATCCAACATTTACTTTTCCTAATTACCTTCTTATAAATCTTGGCAAGTAAACGTTGGCCTTAGAATGAGCAATTTAAAATGTTGCAATGAAAATGTGTTTCTGATAACCTTTAAACCAAATAGGTGGTTTAACCATCATTTCCTTTCTATTTACATTCTATTACGTTCACTAAATCCATCCTTAATAATGATATTTAAGAAGGAAAATGTTCCATCAATCTGTGACTGTATGGGTAGCTCCCAGCCTGTTAAAACATATGAAATGACTCCTGTTGGTCTTAGGACAAAGTGGAGAAACCTGTGGTTTCAAAGCTTTCCTCTCCTTCCAGCTCTCTCATAATGACTCCTCGTTTCCCTGAATGCTCTTTTGCAATGACCCAAATATGTAGGCACCTTCTGGGCATCCACTTATGAGCAGATATTTTCTCTTTTCCAATCTTCACTTAATCCATGCCCCATTCCGCTTAGTACCTGAAATGTGCCAATTATCCAGTTAGAAATGAATCTTATTACTTTATGTTAAATATTAAAAACTATTTAATACACTATCTCTCTAAGAGATATTGGAATTTTGAAGGGAGGAATTCCAGTTAATACAATGAGTTGATAAAATCATTATTTGAATTAAATGCCAACTAGTGAGATGAATTGGGACACGGAGGGACAATTTTTAGAACTTAGCAAATTATAGCATAATATTGGACAGATTGCACCAGTTTGTAGATGATCCCATGAGCACCATAAAACCAACTTCATCAAAATAGTCTCAGTAATTACATGGCAATGATTATTGCTATTATTTCCTATATACCCTAAAGAGTCACTTAATTTTATGAAATTAATACATATAATAATAACAGAAAACTCTGTCAATCAATTACTAATGTAACATCAAAGACGTTACAAAGAAAGGGAGGGAGATGAACGGAAAGATGTAAGAGCATTGCTCATTCAGAAGAACTCCAAGGAATTAAAGTTCAAGTAAAAACAAAGAATCAAAGGATCAAATAGCCGGATCTTCACTTAATCTTTCTGTGACAGTTACTGTATTTTTTATGGTAAGTAAACCCATTTTCTTTTTCTTTCTAATCCAGCAAAATTCATTTAGACTCCAATAAAATTAGTACATTTGCCTTGATTATATAGCTATGGAAGTTTTTGTAACTTTGATAAAGACTAGCTGGAAAATGCAGAACGATGACTCTGAAATAAGAGGAATGATAATAACAGATTGATAAGAAGAGATGCTCAATGAATACGGACCTCATCGTTTCAGATTCCTTTATTATGAATCAAACAATAGTTCCTAAAAAGTATCAAGATCTATCGGCAACCAGAGACAACCAGACATTAGGGTTATCTTTAGAGGCCCCCAGCTCCCTCCTAGTACCCATCTCTTCGCTCTCTTTGATATGCCCACTACCAGCCTGAGCCCCCCTCTTACAGGGGCCTACCTCACTGTTTAGGACAGCACATCATCCCAGTTGGTGCATTGCTCAGCTGATGCAAAGGTGAGATTAGTCACACACACACACACAGACAGACACACACACACACTCTCTCTCTCTCTCTCTCTTCAGAGGGAGCTGTCTTAGGTACTGAACACCATCTCTAGCAAGGGCTCTGCTGGATCTGCCATCCTTGGGACACTAGTCACTCTTGTTATGTTTCTCAGAAATTCTAAAGCCATCTTAGAAAGTGACAGAGGAAGGAGAAATGCGAGGAGGTTTGGAAATCAAAAAGCACACAGTCGGAGATTGTGGTGATGTAGAGTAACTCAGACAAGCCCGAAGGGAAAGGAGATACTTTTACTTTGACGTTCTTTTTCAAAAATCATAGTTACAAGAAAGACTAAAACTTCAGCTGAGTACAAATGACTAAAGGAAAATAAGATATGTTCATTTCAGGTGATGCCAAGCTAGGCAAAGGTCAGCACAAACACAAAAGGCAGAACACTGACTTGGAAAAGATAGCATGATGGACCTGTCTGTTTTTGCAATTAAGGAGATTTTTTTTTTTTTACTATGTCTAAAAATTGCTACTGTTTTGGTTTCTAGGAGTAACTGAAAGTATAAACTCATTTTATAAGTTACTTAACTAATAACATGTGCTTCTAATACTTCTATTTTGTTTCCAATATTGTTTTTCCTCTGTTAAGTTAGGAGAAGGCACATTTTCTCCTTTCTAATTTCTATTCACACACACACACACACACACACACACACACACACACACACAGAGTTCAATTGTTACCTGATCTGATGAATAGATAATAATGATATAAGTTGTATTTTTCAGGATATTTATAAATTCTTATATTGTATCTTTCCTTTAAAAAAAAACTTTAAAACACAAAATAAGGAAACTATAATGGTAAGAGTCAGACTATAGCAGTTCAATGATTTTGACACAGGAATTTTCCTATGCCCCTCAAATTATAGAATGCCAAGACCAACCTGCTTTACCTAGTTATAAGTTCAGTTTTATGAGCTACCTGAAAAAATAGAGAGAAAATAAAGTGAGTTCAGAACTGTGTAATTAAGGTGAAAATGGAATTTCTTTTACTTATGTCTCTTCTCTGTTTATTTTGTACTAGATACACATTTTAGTTGTTTTTTGGTACTCTTTGATTTTCAGTAATGATATCTGCAAGTCATTTTTGAAACCTTTAGCACCAGAATATAAAAAGAAACAATAAGTAGAGAGTAACATTAAATCACTTACTCTTTCTACGTATCTATAAAGTGGGTGTTACTATCATGCTTACATTAAGACGGAAGCACCAGATATAGTATTTGAATAATATTAAGATACCTTTTTGCCCAAACAAAAGTATTATTGATCCAAGATCCAAAAGTGAAGCGGCACTGACAAAAACCTGAGGGCTCCTAAGAGCAGTACCTGTGGAACGGCCAAGAGCTCCTCATATACTCTTGCAACCTGTCTTCTTGCTGACCCTCAATACAATTCATTCTTACTTCCAAATCTTCGCTCATGCAACTCCTTTGTGGTGGATTTCAAAATATGACCACAATTTTTTTCCACCTTGGTATGCACATGTCTTTGCATTGAGACTTATTGCTTCTCTACCACAGGTGGAATCTATTTCCTTTACTCTGGGCTGGCTTTGTGACTTCCAACAGAATGTGGCATAGATGATATCATGCAACTTTGCTTTTGATTTATGGTATATATAGAAACATGACTAGAAGGATGTTTACAAAATATTAATAGTTGCTATATTTGGGCAATAGAATTTGTGGCAATTTTTGTGTTCCTTAAACTAGTCTACATTTAAATTTTTACAATAAGCATGTACCATTTTCACAAAAAGAATAAGTTATTTGCAGTTTTAGAAAGGACAGAGCTATAAATCTCTTTAAAGGACAATTAGGTCAGCCCCCAGGTGACATATTCATGAAAAGTCATTAAAGACCCAAGATGCTAATGGTGACAGCAAATCTGTATTTAGTTCTTATTATGAGCCTATATACGTTATCTCATCAAATTCACACAATCACCCTAAGTTACTATTTTATCCTCATTGTAAACATAAGAAAACAAATTCGGGAAATTAATCTGCCCAAAGTCAGGTCAGAGCTTCAGTCTCAGTAGCTATACAACCTAACACCCTTATCAGCTTTAATGTTGATATTGCAAATGATTATCATCCTGTCATAGCAGACCTCTGATACCCAATGTTAGCTGTTTACTAATCATTGATCTGACCAAAAGTTCTTAAGCAGGAACAGCAGATCTCAAAGAATCAAATACTCCCAGGGTCTACATTATAGGTCAACTAGAAATAGGATGCACCCATCGCTAAACTATGATATGCTTACATGAATACAGACAAGAAACCCTTAAATCTGCTATGATTGCCACAATATCCAAATGGTCATTTAATGCAGTAGAAAACAAAATTTATTGATTAATATCCCTGTAACATAAAAGGAAAATTCTAGTTAATGTTACTTATGCTTATTCACTATGATACGCTACTACATACTACGATACATATTGATACTAATCAGGCATTCGTCTTTGACAGAATTAAAAATTCAAGAAAATTGGATATACACTTAACTGACAGAATGGAATTTCTAATTTGTGACTCTGAGAAGGCAAAATACCCAGGGGACATGAGCAATACAAATCTAACACTTATAGTCTCCCCATCATCCACCTCACATTGTACATTCTTAAATGTACCTTAAATGTACTTTAAATGTATCCTTTGATCCTCCATTATAACCTAGTTTAGATGCTGTGTCATCACTTCACAATGATTGTAATGACCTTCAGCAGGACTCCTCCTTCTATTTTTCTCAATAATTAGGGTCAGCCCACCGAACTCAGCAATAAATAAATATCTTTTATCAGCCATCTTTGAACCCTTTCTTTAAAGAAGTGGCCAGAGTAACTTGTCCAGTCTAGAAATCCATCTGCTTGTCACTACTCTCCTTCTTCCCTTTTATCTGGAAACTACACAAAACACCAAGTTTTGAAGCCAGGTAAACAGCACTTTGGGTGGTGGAGTGAAGACTTTCATTTTGGAGCTGGGAAAGGAGATGAGATATTGTAAATTTCTTTCTGTGACCATTTCTCAACATATATGATCTATAGACCCTTAACACGGTGGAGATGTTACAACTTTCAAAGGTAAAACTGAACAATTTTATGAGGCAGACATTTTGATCAAGGGCACTACTGCTGCTAGTCGGTTAAATCCGACTCTTGGCGTCAGGTCATGATCTCAGGGTTGTGAGATTGAGCCCCATGCTTTGCTCTGCACTGGGCATGGAGCTTGCTTAAAATTCTCTCTCTCCCTTTCTCTCTGCCTCTACCCCACCTCTCTCCCTCTTAAAAAAAAAAAAAAAAAAAGCAACCCTACTGTTCTCTGGTCCATTGTTGACACTTCTCTCTGTAAGAGCCCTTTATAAAATCAGTTACTAAGAGTTTTTCATTCTGCCTTCAGATGAACTCTTATAGCTTCCTTTCCGTTAACATCTCAGAATCCAGTCTTGTCATCCCATCGCTAGTTCAACCACAACAACCTCCTAACTGCTCTCCTTATCTCTGTTCTCTATTATAATACAGTGTGCACGTGGATACCTGGCAAAATCTCTTAAAATACTAAAATCTGTGATCCTGTCTTCCTCCTTAAAAATATTTAGTATCTGCACAAAGGCTACAAGGTAAAGGCACTCTGAGAGAAACTGTAGGATCTCTACAATGGGAAAAAGGATCTATCTGCCAGACTCAGTACTATTTTTCTCCCACATTTTATTTATCATTTCCCCAGACCCTGAGCTACTGAGAGTTAGAAACTATATCCTTGACTTTTTTTCAAACCAAGTCAGCGTTTTGCCTAGTGAATGAATAAATGAAAGTTAATTTAGCCTTCTATAAATAAGGGGACGAGAGGATTTCTCTGACTATGTGAGTATAACAGAACATTAGCATGACCGAATCTCTCTGGCTGCCTGTACAGAGCACGAACAGTCTTCCTACTTATGAGAATTTCATGTAATACATAGCAAACACTTCATCAAAGGCAAGGCATTATAATCCCTGAATGAATGTATTCTTTAAGCTTTTTAAGCCAGGGCCAGGATCATCTATTTCCTTCCAAATCCTCAAGAATAACTGGGTATTCTTCAACAAAAGTTGTGACCGACAAAAGTTGCTGACTAAGATGAAACTGTTAGGGACTCTCTCCCTTTTTTGGTGAACTTATACCACGAGTTTGTGTGAGCATAAAGACATTAAGCTTCATGCTCACTGTCAAAACTTTTAAGGATGGTATTTTAGCCATTTTATAAATATAATTAGACCGCCCATGCCTTGGCCATGGGTATTCATGAACATATCAAGCACACATGTATTAAGTGCTTACTGTGTGTAAACACAATGCTAGGCACTATGGGAGATACAGACATGTGCAATTTTATACATATATTTTAAATTTTTAAATTAACACAAAGCAGTTTTGTTATAAAATTCTGTGTTCAGCAATGATTATGAATGTTCTCATATTCCTTAAAAATGTTCTTCAGCAAGGTATCAGAAATCTGACAAAATATCAACACAATAAGAATCCTGATCATTAAATAATAATACATTGGGCAAAATGTTCTAGAAGAGTCGATAAGGTCAACACGGAACAGGTTGACCTTACTTTCCTATTGAGACTGTTTACATTAAAATCACAGGTTAGCTTCATCATCACTGACTTAACACTGCCCTTGACAACTCTCATTACTCTCTTGCTTGTAAATAGTGCTATCTCCTTCACTTTTAGGACACACTGTTCCTCTCCTGGCTCTTGTTTCCTCCCTTATCTAAGCTGTCTGTCCAATTAATCATTCAAACCAACATGCTCTGAGAGTAAAAGAGGGCATTCTCAATAGTTATGTTGGGACAACAGGAGTTAGTCGATCTGTCCCAGGTTAACCAGGGACACTATGGGTCATTCCATTCTTATTCCAATTCCTCTTCCTACAGTCCCTCCCCTCATTATAAGAAAGGAGGTCTATGAGGTCTATGGGCTTCTGATAGTCTTTTGCATCAGAACTCACTCCTCGAGGAAGACTGGTCATTCATGGGATCAACTAGCATCTAACACAGATAGCTACCCTGTTTTCATGCCTACCGTCTCGTGTTGCAAGTGCCTACACACATCACTTTATTCGGACAAACATATCTCGCAAACTGCCTAGTGTGGTGACTAAAAGGAATCATGTAGTTTCCTCCCAGCCTAGAATATTCCCCAAATCTCTTTTTACCATCATCTGAATGGGCATAAAGTAAAACACCAAGGCCCTAGAAGCTGAAACCCCTACATTCTTTTTTTTTTTTTTTTTTTTTTGCTGGGACCGTATACAGACTAATTTAGCTGACCCTGAGAGTTTAAAATGAACAGTAAATTTTGAAAAAGATATGAATGAGATGAGAAAATTCTGTCTAGAGAAGGCAAAATGACTTACAAGGTGGAAGGAATTTGATTTGATGGAGCAGTTCGGAATTTGCAAACCGTATTCTTTCGGAACACTATAATTCTCTATGACTTTAACAGATGTTTGTCTAAAAAAAACAGTTTCTGGATCAAATAAGTTTTCTATTAGCTCTCTCTCTGAGAGTCCCAATTCACATTAGCATATCACAATGCTTATTAACATATCAAAAGCTCTGAGAAGCCTTGCAGTAAAAACACCATTTTTCATAGTTTGTTCTTGGAACCCTTTTTATTCATTAAAACCTTAGGAACATTTTGCAGATCTCCATGGAAAATCATTTCACAGTCCCTGCAGAAGGCAGGAGGGAGCAGGTGCAGGCACTGGAGCGTGTGAGAGACTGTTGCACAGTCCTGGGATGCTAATGCCGGCCAGCAACGAGGAACCCATTTCAGCAAATCTAAAAACCGGTGATGCCACATCAACCAGTGTCACAGACTGATGTAGAGAAGGAACCAAGTACGGCAGGTAATGCTTATCTACAGGAAAAGCAAGAGAAGGAGTGCTGGGTGGTGAGGCCAAACTTGAATTTGATCAAAAAATAATCCAGGCAGTGGTAGACAGCAAGGCGAGGGAGAGTCTAGGTGAGTTGGCAGGGCTTGTTGCTCTCTCTAGCCAGAGTAGCCACTCTCCCTGTGCTCCCCGGCCACTGTTTTGTGGGTCTCAAAGTGGCATTCTCTAATTGAGTCTGAAGTCAGTGTTTGATGAATAAAGAGTAAAATGCTGTTTGAAAAAGCTTACTCTTGTAGGTGTAGACAGCTTGCGCTGGAGTGTGAAAGAGCCTGAAGACAGGTAAACAAGCCAGCAGGCTGGTAACCACCTCTGTGAAGAAGAAATTAAGAGGACCTGAAACAGCAGGGACTGGCAGGTAGAGAGAAATCAACCAACCAAAGACATGAGGAAGAATCAGAAGACAGACTGCCTTAAGTCAGTGGACCCTAGAGAGTTAAGTCCTTGCAGTCTTGGGGGCCTGGGAAGGGTCTGCCCTATCTCGGCCTTCTTCATATCCAGTGCATACTATCTTCCCTTATGTTGATCTGTACCTTCCCGAATCTTTTTCTAAATCACTTCAATTATATACATTTAGCTTCTCTCTAAATATAACGTGTAAATTTTATTGTAAACAAGAAAACATATTTTCCATGAATTGTGCATTTCTGAGGAGAACCCTGTGCGTGACTTGGAGCAATAAATTAAATGATGTAAAAGGTTAACTGATTATAAACATGCATTTTATATATGAAAGAGTGCCTCACTGACTTACTTTGAAGTTAAATTCCCATCCTGGGTTTAAACAGGATTGGGTCTTTTAAAGACTAATCGCCAAGAGCCTATCACGTAGAAGACGACCATACCGTCATCCAATGAAAGGAGTAAATCCATGTGCTGCTATATGGAGACATGAAAGTGATCCATCATGAAACAGAATATATTACCCCACCTACAGTCCAGGGAACTAAGATTTGTAGAAACCGTGAGTATTCTGGCCGGGAATTTCCCACCCTCAGCCTATCCTTGAGTTGCTGGCTGAAATGCAAAACGTAGTTAATTGCCCATAATGAATGGAGCCAATACAAACCCATTAGGTCAACAGAAATGGTATTGGCTTAGTAGGTTTCAAAGGCTTTAATTTTTGATTTGATGAAATTATCCTCATCTTTCTAATTTGCAAGATTATGTACCCCGTGAAGTACTGTGTATCCCCTGAAACACGACATGATATATTACTAAATGTCTTCTTTATCTCCCACATTACTAGGTTTCATTCTTTTCTAATAACACTTGGTACCAAATGTTCGCCTTTTCAATAAATCATTACTGCCAAGGTCTGACGTGTATGGAATAAAGCCATACCAAGTTCATTTTACTGGGCACATCACTGTGGCAGAAACGTCAACTATAATAAGCGTGTGATGAAAAAGATCTTCAGGGCTCCTGTCAGGTAGTACGTAACCTGACAGTAGGTTAAAATTGAACATTTACATGAAGAGGCTGGGTGACTGCGGCTGACAGCTGTCATTAACAATGTGAAGAAGAAATATGCCACCTAAGATCTCCCAGCTTTCACAATTTACAGGTGCTTTCACGTTCCCATTTAATCATCCTAACAAACATGGGGTTGGGCATTATTCCGCACTTATGGGTGAGAAAGATGTCTCTTCTCCAAGTCCGTATCACCACTCCCTGATTCAGACACCCATCATCTCTCAGCTGAATTACTGCCATAGCCTCCTGACTGGCGTCCTTGCCAACGAGCATGTTCCAGCTGTAAGAACCGAATAATATTAGGCTTTTCTGGGAGGACAAAGAACCTGAAAACTCAGTTGCTGAACAATAACCCATTTTTACTTGTCATTCACAACTTGAGGGTGGATGGGATCACACAGTTCATTATGTTGTCCGTATGTCTAATTTACAGATCTACAGTGTGGCTCTTGATGAGTGAAATAAATGCCTTTTGCAATTGTTTTAAATATTAGGAAAACTCACATGATTTACCTGAAAATGAGAACTATACACAAATCAGAGAGTCAAGCACATGTCAGTATGTTCTACACCCTTAGGCGCCCGGTAAAAGTGAGTTGTCCAACTGACTAAGTCCCTGGCGTTACATTTGGGAAGAATGACTGCTTAACGATCCAGTGCTTTAAATTGCATTAGCTGTTGTTTGGAGGCACGTAAGAAATCAATCACTTATTTTTACTTTTCTGAGAAGATCTGGAGTAAAAGAAAATAATAAAATTCTGTATCTATTTATCATAAATGTCCCAAATCCTCCTCAATATTTTCTCCAAATGAAAGAATCAGGTAGCAGGATATAAAAGAAGCTGGAAATGAGAGCAGACCTTAGACACTGCAAATCACATGGAGTGACTATCGCTAGTCTGCTGCTGACAGACACAAAGTGATTTCTGTGTCTGCATAGGTCAACTGATGGTTCATGTTCCAAGGGCTGACCTGGTTCTAGCCTTCTATTTTTGATTAGGAACCCAGGCTTCTAACATAACAGTGTATTTTAGGGGGCTTAATGCCCACTAACTCTTAAGCATGCAGGAGGCCTAAGAGTCCTGAGGCCTGAAAGTAATTTATATTTAAGGGGCTACTGGGTGGCTCAGATGATTAAGCGTCTGCCTTCAGCTCAGGTCATGATCTCAACGTCCTGGGATCGAGCCCCGTGCTGGCCTCCCTGCTTAGCTGGGAGTCTGCTTCTCTCTCCCCACTCGTGCTCTCTCTCTCTAACTCTCTCTCAAATAAATAAATAAAATCTTTAAAAATAATAATAATAATAATTCATATTTAAAATAAACTTAAAAATCCTCCCATAGAAGAAAGAACAGAGCATAAAGTCTATCTCCTAGAACTTTATTCCTGAAGAAGTTATATATCAACTATGCTTCAACTTAAAAAAATAAAAGTAAGCTATTGTTCTATAAGTAATATTGAAATCTTGCCAGCTTTTTGTACGTTGTTATATGGGAAAATTTAACTTTGACTTCAAATATTATATTGGCTTATCTAAAGATTCTGGAAGTCAGAAAAATACTTCCTAAGCATTTTTTATGATTAGAACATGACAGCAGGTGATCAGTCAAATCTCAAATTCTAAAACTTTAGTAAGATTTGCTTGCTATTTTAAATACACTCTGGATTTCTTATGCGCTGTTCTTAAAAATAGACTATAAAGAAACTTAATAAAGCAAGTAACCATAAGATGACAAGGTATTAAATGTGCTTTTAAAATTATTGGTAGATGAAAAGCCAAAAAGGCTAATTTAGACTAGAAAGATTATTTTCTGTAATTCTTGTTTCTCATTAAGCTCACCTTTGAACAACCTGAAATGATGGTACATATATTTAGGGAACATTAAGAGCCTTCCTAAAAATGAAATCTGGACTTCTGCTTCCAACCAAGATGTAGTACTGATGACAGTTATACCCTTCCATTATAAATAATGAGAAAATCAGACAAAAGAGATGAAACAAGAGTTTTTAAAAGTTGGGCATTAAACAGGATATAACTGTTTCCCTGAGGAACAGGAAATAAACAAGATGAGCCCAACGACTGATCACAGAATGAGTAGGGGAGGGAATTCAGGTTGACCAAGGCGATCAAGCTGAGTTGATGAGACTGAGATCAGAATTTGGGAAGGCTAAGGAGGCTAAAATTTTTGTGACAGAGTATCAGAAATGAATATTACAAGCAAAGAAACTCCAGAAATCTACATAAGTCCCCCTTGAATCTGCCAGCACACTACAATGTATGGATAGTGTGATACTCCTTGAGTCCAAGCTAGAAATACCTGTGAATCTGTAGGCTGAACCAAGGTCTCATAAAGGGATGTTCTAGATTTATCTTCCAATCAGCCAGAGAGAAGAGACCTCATTGAATATGTAGGATATTCACTAGAAAACCCAGAAAAGTCATGTCTTGGGACTAGGGATAAACTAGTAAAAGAGTAGAGGCAGGTCACCTGGGTGGCTCAGTTGGTTAAGCATCTGACTCTTGTTTTTGACTCAGGTCCTCTCCGGGTCATAAGATTGATCCCCGTGTTGGGCTCCCTGCTGGGTGTGTGGAGTCTGCTTAAGATTCTCTCTCTCCCTCTGCTCCCTGACCCTGCTTGTGCTCACTCTCTCTCTCTTATTCTCTCTCAAAAGAAATAAATTAACTAATAAAAAAAAAAGAGTAAAGCGTATTTTCGATTCACCTAACGAAGCTTTAAAAACAACCCTTAAAGGGGCACTTGCGTTGAGCACTGGGTGTTGTATGTAAGTGATGAATCACTGAATTCTACTCCTGAAACCAATACTACACGATATGTTAACTTACTCGAATTTAAAAATTTGAAACAATGAAAAAAAGAATTGATGGTCAGTGATATATTTATAAATAGGCTTAGAATGAGGAAAATTTTGTCACTACTGAGTCCCAGTTCACATTCTTCTGGGAAAAAATAAGACCTGGACGTGCTGAATTTGAAATGCATATGGGAGAAGAAGCAACAAAAGTCTGGAATTAGCTGAATGTACATTACTTCAAAAAATGAATCCAAATATAGATAATCTGAAAAATGAGTATTTCTGACTTAAGGACTTGAGAAAGGGAGAGAACGACAAAGTGATTAAAAAATTTAAAAAAAAAAAAAACTAGGAAAGGAAAGAGAAATTACTAAGTCAAAGACGCTAAAAGATCATCAGACGGTCATTCAAAAGACACTTCTAATTCTGACTCAGCCACTAGATATTTAGCAAATCTTTGCTTTTTGCCTTTGTTTTGTCACTGGAGAAACTTCCCAAACCGCCCCCTCTTCATATGTGAAACCTTGGTGCAGCCTAAGTATCCAATAAAAACATTTTCTCAGAAAAAGAGGTTATTCCTAATCTCCCTGGCACAGAAAATTGCCTCCTTTGTGTATGTTCTATTTACCTCTACTGCACATGGTGCTATCAGCCTGTTTCTTGCTTCATTAAACTCCTTCATTGTCCAGTAACATAGCATTTATCACGTGATGGGCCAATAGATCACAAGAAATGTTTGTTGATGGGCCGCCTGGGTGGCTCAGTCGTTAAGCGGCTGCCTTCAGCTCAGGGCGTGATCCCAGGGTCCTGGGATGGAGCCCTGCATCAGGCTCCCTGCTCTGCTGAGAGCCTGCTTCTTCCTCTCCCACTCCCCCTGCTTGTATTCCCTCTCTCACTGGCTGTCTCTCTCTCTGTCAAATAAACAAATAAAATCTTAAAAGAAATGTTTGTTGAATAAATGTATGAATTAACAAAACAAACAAAAAACCAAGCCTTAAGAGGATCAAGTTTAAATGCAAATTACTGAGCCATATGTCAAAAGAATATTCAAAACTTTTTAAAGGCAGGCAGTGAAATCCATCAACAATATAATATTAACAATATCCAACATCTGATCAAAAATTACTAGATATGTAAGGAAAAAAATGTGACCCATAGACATGAAAAAAATTAACATAAACAAATCAAGAATTAATAGAGATGACAGAATTAGCACGCAGGGACTTAAAACAGCTTTTACAAATATGTTTAAGGATTTAGATAAAAATATGAGTACAGTGGAGAGAAAGGGAAGGCACATAAAAAGCCAGATGAAATTTATAGATATGAAATACAAAAAATCTGGAATAAAAAATTTATTGAATAGGATTTATAGCAGATTAGATTGTATAAGAATGAAGAACACTGGAAAGAACAAATACATAGCTAAATATAAAAGACATTTTCTATTTTTAAATTTATTTAAAAGGAAATTGGCCTTAAAGTAAAAACAATTTTATGTTGTAGAGTTAATAGTGTATGTAAAAGTAAGTATATGATTAGCCATAGCACACAAATAGTGGTAGGATATAAACATACACTGTTGTAAGATTTTTACATTATATGTGAAGTGGTATAACATTATGTAAGGTAAAATATGATGATGAAGTAAAGGTACATATTTAAAACCCTAAAACCTCTATTAAAAAATAGAACAAAAGAGGGGCGCCTGGGTGGCACAGCGGTTAAGCGTCTGCCTTCAGCTCAGGGCGTGATCCCGGCATTATGGGATCGAGCCCCACATCAGGCTCCTCTGCTATGAGCCTGCTTCTCCCTCTCCCACTCCCCCTGCTTGTGTTCCCTCTCTCGCTGGCTGTCTCTATCTCTGTCGAATAAATAAATAAAATCTTTAAAAAAAAATAGAACAAAGAAGTTTAGCTAATAAATCAATAGAAGCAATGAAATTGAATGTGGAAAGTATTCACTAAATATCAAAGCAGAAATAAAACTGCCAAAAGAATAAACAGAAAAGGTGACTAGCACAATATAATATCTATTAAAGATATGGAATTTGAAATAAAAGTCTTACCACAAATAAAACTCTACACTCAGATGGCTTTAACAAGGAATTGCTCAAATATTTAAGGAAAAAATATATTAATCTTAAGTAAGTTTTTTTCAGAATATAGATAAAAAGGCAATAACTTCTCAGCTCATTTGAAGATACAGCATTACCCTGATGTGAAAGCTAGTCAAACGTATACAAGAATATTACAAACCAGTAATTCTCATAAATGTTAATACAAAAACGCTTTTAAAATATTAGCAATTCAAATTCAGCAATATTTAAAGAAGGTAAATATCATGACCAAGTGTGATACATCCTAGGAATGTGTGATTGGTTTAACATTTGGGAAATCAATCAATGTATTTTACTAAAATGACAGACTAAAACAGAAAAATCATACAATCATCTCAATAGATTCCAAGAAAGAGCTTTACAAAATTTAATGCCCATTACGGTAAAAATTCTCAGGTAGTACAACTTGATGGAAATATCTTCAAAGTGATAAAAGGAATCTACAAAAAGCCTTTAAGTGACAGCATAGTAATAGTGAAAGACTTAAGACTTTCCCCTAAGAAGGGTAGTAAAACCTCCTCACTCTCATCACGTCTATTCTATATTAAGGTAAGGTCTTAACTAGTGGAATAAATGCAGGGAAAAGAAATAAAAGACACACTGAATGGAAAAGTGAAGTAGGGTGGATTCACAAATGACATGATTGTACTAACGGAAAATCCTAAGAAATCACCAAAACTATTAGAATAAAAAAGTTAATATAGTCATGTTACAAGACCCAAAGAGAAGTAACAAAAATGTAATTTTATTTCTATACACTACCAACAAAAAATTGAAAAAGTACATTAGAAAAACAATGACATTCTAAAAAGCAAGTAGCATGAAACATTCAAAGATAAATTTACATATGTGTAAACCCTGAACAATAAAATCCACAAAACATACTATATACTACACACTATATAGATAGCCTTATCAAGATAAAATGGCATTGCCATAAGGGTAAGATATGTAAGATAGATAAGATCAATGAAACAGAATAGAGAGTCCAGAAATAAAATCATGTTTGATTAACTGATATTTGCTCAGGTGATTAAATGGAGAAAAGACAGTAGTCCACAATAAATGGAGACAGAACAACTTATCTCTACATGAAACAAAATGAATCTTGACTCTTACACCACCTGTTTTTTAAAAATTCAAAATAGGGGCGCCTGGGTGGCACAGCGGTTAAGCGTCTGCCTTCGGCTCAGGGCGTGATCCCAGCATTCTGGGATCGAGCCCCACATCAGGCTCTTCCGCTGGGAGCCTGCTTCTTCCTCTCCCACTCCCCCTGCCTGTGTTCCCTCTCTCGCTGGCTGTCTCTATCAAATAAATAAATAAAATCTTTAAAAAATTCAAAATACACCTAAAAGTACAATTAGAGCTAGGAAATTTCTAAAAGAAAATACAGGAGAAAATCTTATCAACCTTAGGGCAAATAAATATCTTTACAGAACACAAAAGTACTGAATAGTTTTGAAAATTGATAAACTGGACATCTGACAAATCAAAACCTTCTGCATTTCAAAGTATTATCATTAGAAAATAAAAATTCACACCACAGGTTGGGAGAAAAAATACATATTTATATGACTTATCCAAAGTATATAAAGAATATGTTTTAACCAGTAACTTAAAATGGGAAAAAAAAAAAGTTCCTTTGTATTAAGTTTGTGAGGGCCCCCAAAACAAAGTGCCACAAACTGGGTGGCTGAAATAACAGAAATTTATTGTCTCACAATTCTGAAAGCTAGATGTCTGAAATCAAGTGATGGCAGGTCTGCTTTCTGAGGCCTCTCTTCTTGGTTTGTAAATGGCTGTTTTATCCCTATGTCTTCACATGGTTTTCCGCTCTGTGTTTGTCTGTGTCCAAATTTCCTATTCTTATAAAGACACCAGCCATACTGGATTACAGCCTACCATAATGAGCTCATTTTAACTTAATTATCTCTTTAAAGACTCTATAATCAAATAAAATCATATTCTGAGGTACTACAGATTTCAACACATTAATTTTCGGACACAATTCATCCCATAATTCCTTTACTAAAATAAATAAATAAATAAATAAATAAATAAGATTAATAATTGTGCTCCCTGATTTCAAACTATCTTACAAAGCTATAGTAATTAAAACAGAATGGTATTGGCATAAAAACAGACACATAAATCAGTGGGAAATAAACCCATGCATATATGGTCAATTGATTTATGACAAACGAGCCCACAATATATAATGGGCAAAGGACAGTTTCTTTGATAAATGATGCTGGGAAAACTGGAAAGCAATGTGCGAAAGAATAAAACCCAACCACTATTTCACACCATACACAGAAATGAACTCAAAATGGATTAAAGATGTGAATGTAAGGCCTGAAACCATTAAACTCCTAGAAGAAAATAGATGATAAGCTCTGTGACATAGGTCTTGGTGGTGATTTTTTTCATTTTATACCAAAAGCAAAGGCAACAAAAACAAAAGCCAACAAGTAGGACTACATCAAACCAAAAAGCTTCTGCACAGCAAAGGAAACCATCGACAAAATAAAAAGGCAACCTACAGAATGGGAGAAAATATTTGTAAAACTTGTATCTGATAAGAGGCTAATATTCAAAATATATAAAGAACTCACACAACTCAATAGCAAAGAACAATCAAATTAAAAATGGGCAGAAGATCCGAATAAACACTTTTCCAAAGAAGACATACAAATGGCCAACAGGTACATGAAAAGATGCTCAACATCACTCATGATCAGGAAAATGCTAATCAAAACCACGAGATAGCCCTTCAAACCTGTTTAAATGGTTATTATATTAAAAAAAAAAAGTGAATGAGAATGTGGAGAAAAGGAAATCCTCATGCACTGTTGGTGGGAATGTAAACTGATGCAGCCACTATGGAAAACAGTATGGAGGTTTCTTGAAAAATTAAAAATAGAACTACCAAATGATCCATTAATTACACTTCTGGGTTTTATCTGAAGAAATTGAAAAAAACTAACTCAAAAAGATAAGATGCACTCCTATGTTCATTGCAGCATTATTTACAATAGCCAAGATATGGAAACATCCTAAGTATCCATGAATAAATGGATAAAGAAATTACAATATATACGTGATAGAATATTATTCTGCCAGAAAGAAGTATGGAATCTTGCCATTTGCAACAACATGGGACACAAGGACATTATACTAAGTGAAATAAATAAGAGAAGGAGAAATACCATATGATCTCTCTTGTATGTAGGATCTTCAGAAAAAACAACAAGCTCACAGATATAGAAAACAAATTGGGGGTTTCCAGAGGCAAGGAGGCAGCAAGAGGGCCAGGGTAGGGGTAATAGGTGAACTGGAAAAAAGAAAAAGAAAAAAGAAAGAAAGAAAGAAAGAAAGAAAGAAAGAAAGAAAGAAAGAAAGAAAGAAAGAAAAGAAAAAAATGATTGTCAAGAACAAAAACAATTCTCAAAACCATTAGTAATCATGTGAATGCAGGTTAAAATCACAAGGAGATACTACTACACACCTACCAGAATGGCTAAGTTTTAAAGACTAAATATAGAAGACGTCGGAAAGGATACAGAACAACCCAAACTCTCATATAGCCAATGGGAATGCAAACTGGTACAGCCACCCTGGAAAACAGTTTGTCAGTCTCTTCCAAGTTACATATCCTTACCATACAACCAACAACGCCATGTAATCTCCATGATTATACTCTAATGATGTAATCTATAAGTGTCAAATCATATCTGTCATCTGTTCCCAACTATTTCCCCAGAGACTGAAACAAGGTGTGGCACGTAATGAGCACAGACAAAATATTAGAATGGATTTCTTTAACTGGGCCATTACTATTTAACATTCAGCTTATTTCCAACGTAAAGGTAAACTTTCAACCACGTCTGGTAATTTAGGCACATTTTAAGCCTCCTGAAGCACATTCCCAAATACTCTCCAGAAAACTCGTAGCAATTTATATTCCTACCTGTAAGGTGCTAGTGTTCATTCTGCTCTCTCTCAGTGTCAGGCATTAAAATTTACTGCACCTTTGCCAATTTAATTTGGATTTTACTTTTTTAGTCTGCATTTCATTAATTATCAGAGGCATTGATCTTTTTCCATTAAATTTATTCGTTTCTTCTTTGTATATTTTGAAGTCTTGTTTTTATAGTTTTGCCTTTAGTGCTATTCAAAATCAAATGCCTTCCGTGTCTTCTAATCATAATACAGCCCATATAATAATTTTTAAATTCACAGAGCCAGGACAGAACTTTGTGTCCATTTTCTGCTACATAAGAACATTTTTATTAGAGAATATTTCATTAAGAATGCTAAGCAATGTGGGGCGCCTGGGTGGCACAGCGGTTAAGCGTCTGCCTTCGGCTCAGGGCGTGATCCTGGCGTTGTGGGATTGAGCCCCACATCAGGCTCCTCCGCTATGAGCCTGCTTCTTCCTCTCCCACTCCCCCTGCTTGTGTTCCCTCTCTCGCTGGCTGTCTCGATCTCTGTCTAATAAATAAATAAAATCTTTAAAAAAAAAAAAAGAATGCTAAGCAATATGTTTATTAGCTGCTTACAACATAGCTGCTTCACCATAAGCAACATTTTATGCTTTACTACCAGAAATGTACTGATCTACATTTCCATTCAGTGAAATTTTGGGTGGCAATTCTATGGGAGACACACCGAACTAAACGTATTATCTCACTTTCTACTCATGCTTTCACATTCAAGACGTTGCAACAGTTTCTTTATTAGGACATCATTCCACATGTAATCATATCTTCTGTGGAACAGACTGTGGCACTTGAAAAATAGTTCATCAATGGTCCAATCATATATTAGAGCTATACACTCCATTCTTTTTAAAACTGCACATATACGCACACTCATGCACTTACACATACCACTCAAAATTCTTGAAATTAAAGGAAAAAAATCTCAAACTATGAGAAAGTTTTTCCAAAAAGAAAACCCAACACTGAGTTTCAAAAATCCTTTCACAGTGGAAAAAAGTAGAAAGCAGGATCTGATGGACAACACTGCTGGGATGAGAACTGTTGGATCTCCTTACACACACCAGTTAGGATATGGTGCATTTGAGAGCCAAAAGGAGAAACTCACACAAAACACGACTGCCTACCAACTATGTTCAAGAAACTGTATACGATCATAACTTTTTAGGATGATATTAAAATGACAATGTGTAGATGTTTTGGGGGACAAGAGTAAGAGATAAAAGAAGTAGATTGTAGACAAGCAGAGAAGAGAGGACTGTGAAGAATTTCATCATCATTAGTGGCAACTTCATCACTGTGCCCAATTCTTACTTTTTTTTTCTCCTTTTAAAATAGTGCACAGCCAGTATAAATGTAGTGCAGTATTTATTCATTTGAAAACATCTCAGAAACATGGACTATTTTTAGAAGAAGATGAAAAGTAAGTCCCATATGTGTTTGTTGCCAAGCTGAATCTAGAGCTAACAAAGGTTCCCCACAGAGTGCCAGCCAGCCACTGATAATGGCTCAGTCCTTCCTCTCACTGACATGGGGGGGGGGGGGGATGCAGCAAAGCTGCAGTCATTTTGTAAAGCTGAATTTATCTAAATGTGTCACTTTTTAATCAGTTGTACTGACGTTGTATAAAAACACTTTTAAGCCTTCAATAAAATGCATATGCATTAGGGAATATTTAGCCCCCACAATAGATCACATTTTTCTACCCCTATTTGGCATTACAGGTAGTCAATGGTACCCTGAAATGGTGCTTACTTTCCAAGATCTTAGATTCTAAAATAAGCAACTTCAAGGTACATAAGAACGAAAAGAAACTAATGCGTGTCACTTGTTTAAAGATTTCCATGGAAGGTTGGATTAGTTCCATCATTTATAAATCCTTAAGACAAGAATGTCTCTCTTCTGAGATCCCTGATATACCCCATGCTGTAAATAAATGGAAAATAGTTAATTATCACCATGGATATTTCTAGTAATAGGTGCCATTTAATGACCACTTTCTATCACAATACTCTCCAAGGCTGATGTAAGTATCCATTTTTTACAGATACAGATGAAGAAAAAGAAGATTCAGTATGTTAAATAATGTCCCAAAGTTACTAGTCGCTGGGGAGTGATGAAGCCTAGGTTCGAATTTCAGGCTATCTACTTTCAAAAAACTGCCTCCCGACCACCCGATCAGATATAGATATGGTCTCCTAAAATAACTTTGATAATCCACTCTATTTCTATCATTCTTGGAAATCTTTTATTTAAAACATTTAACGATCTTTTAGGGAACTTCTGGAATCCACTGAAACTCTTCAACGTCATTCTCCTCCTGGTCATCTGAGGAGGACTACGGGTTAAGTCTTCCTCAGGAAAATAATGATTCCCTGTAAGAAGAGAGCATGTGAATTATGGATAGGTCCTGAGCTGCATGCTGTAATTTCTGTTCTTTTTTTTTAAGATTTATTTGTTTATTTGAGAGAGAGAAAGAGACTGTGTGTGTGAGGGGAAGGGGCAGAAGGAGAGGGACAGAGAGTCCTAAGCAGACTCTGCATGGATCGCAGAGCCCAAGGCAGGGCTCAATCTCACAACCCTGAGATCGTGACCTGAGCTGAAACCAAGACTCTGGGGCTTAACCAACTGGGCCACCCAGGTGTTCCTAGCATACTGTAATTTCTATGCTCCATGACATGTACAACCACAGGACTTCAGCCCAGTCTCACAAGCAATGCACTACATACTCAGTAATCGGACTCACAATTAACAGTACGGGACACCTAAACTTGACAGTTTCCACAGTGCCCACGTAGAGTAGGGCCACATGCCTTCATGGTTCTAAACTAGATGTAACATGTGTCCTGGAATAATAGTGCCACCATTCTGATTCACACAGTAGTCGCTTCAAAACAAAGTAGGGAATTGTTCCTTTTCTCTTTTCTGTTTCAATGTTGCTTACTAAATTTGTTTTACCATTATAATGCATGCTGAACATGCTTCCTGAGTGGGTTTTAATTGAGGAGCATGAGTCTTCAGAATCAGACACGGATGCAAATTCACAACCAAAGTTCTTTTTCTTTTTTTCAAGATTGTATTTATTTATTTGACAGAGAGAGAGAGAGAGAGAGAAAGCACAAGCTAGGGGAGCTGCAGAGGGAGAGGGAGAAGCAGACTCCCTGCTTATCAGGGAGCCTGGTGCGGGGCTCGATCCCAAGACCCTGGGATTATGACCCAAGCCAAAGGCAGATGCTTAACCGACTGAGCCACTCGGCCACCCCTCAATCAAAGTTCTTATTAATAAAACATGCAACTTTAGTGCATAGTGATCAACTAACTTCATTAACATTTGGAAAACTAAGCTAAAAAAAGTTTTCAAGTATTTTCTGCACAACAAGAGCCTTTAGCTTTATATTATTTCCTTTCTACTATGCGGCCTAAGAAATTATCTAATATCCTTGAAAATTATATCAATAGCTTACAATGATAAACATCTGTGGTTAGGTTTTAAGTCTCTAAACATGAGTTTAGCCTGAAATTTCATTGAGGAATCACAGTGAGAACTGTTTAATGAGTTAATTAGTACTCACTCTTCCAACAGAACTGCGCTCATTAATCTGGGAGATAAACAGCAGATGCTTGCTTTCTGCTCTCTGTAGTATGGTTCTTTTCCCACATTCTAACTGTCCATTTAACTATTTGATCCAACTGGGACAACTTTTTGAGTAAGAATTGGATGTATGTGCACGTTCAGTAGAATTCAACTACCTAAGATGTGTCTAAGAAAATTTACCTGCCTTGTTTTGAAAGCTGGTAAATGAATTAGTCCCTTAGGTACTACAGGAAATG
The DNA here is from genome assembly GCF_023065955.2 of Ursus arctos. Classification (NCBI taxonomy): domain Eukaryota; kingdom Metazoa; phylum Chordata; class Mammalia; order Carnivora; family Ursidae; genus Ursus; species Ursus arctos. The sequence goes on along the minus strand of NW_026622930.1, from coordinate 36,224,562 downwards.
CAGCAATTTCACCTGAAAAACATAGAAGTCTTTTCTCATTATGGAATAATTATGACTAACTAGGAACTGCCTCTAAGTTCAGGACAGCAATACCTTGCTGCTGCTCATGCAATGTAAATTAAATTTAATGTAAATTAAAATTCTTGGACTCATTAAATCTGGGTTGCTGGCAATCCAATGTGCATTGAGGCTAGACTTGTAAATGGAATATCCAAGAGAAAACCTAAGATTGAAAGAGTCTGAATAACATATATACCTGTGGATACATAAAATTTCTGTTGTAATACACAAGATGTTATTCATAATACTAAACACTTCCTGTGTAATGATGGGATAGTTAGGGTGAAGGAAGATAAATTTTTCACATTAATCCTGCTGTTCTTTTTTCCCACCATGGATATGTATCACATCAGTGATATAATAATAATAATAATAATAATAATAATAGGGGCGCCTGGGTGGCACAGCGGTTAAGTGTCTGCCTTCCGCTCAGGGCGTGCTCCCAGCGTTACGGGATCGAGCCCCACGTCAGGCTCCTCCACTATGAGCCTGCTTCTTCCTCTCCCACTCCCCCTGCTTGTGTTCCCTCTCTCGCTGGCTGTCTCTATCTCTGTGGAATAAATAAATAAAATCTTTAAAAAAAAATAAAAAAAAATAATAATAACAACAACAACGACAATAATAATAGTGATTAGTGGTTCACAATAAGTGGAAAGAGTAAAGTTGGAGGAGTGTGAGTTAAGAATATTTAAGCCATGGAGGCAAATGTCCTTTGCTCCCTATTTGGAATCACTGGATATGAAAACATAGCCAGTTGCTTTCTCTTATTAAGACATAGAAATTGAACAAGATTTTAAACCCAGAAGTATCTAACCTGATAGCCAAAGCCCTTTTGCAACTTAGAGAACCCCCAGTACTGCAGAAAGAGCATATTTTCTTCAAGATCTATATTAGAACTAAATATTTTTCTAATTGAAATTATAATAAAACTGGACAATAATACAAACCTCCACTTAATCTGTAACGTACCTATGATGTGATACTAAGAGCTTCCAGTATGTAGATGGCCCACACTTATAATCTGATTTCCCTAGGTCTGTGATTTGCATGCCAAGCAACAGACTTAAAAATGAAAAATTACTACTCTTGGCTTGTCATTTACATAGCTTTGAGGCATGTATGTGTAGGGGATATAAATATGCCATGAATATGCCAGCTTTTTAAAAAGGCAAATAGCAAACACAAAGGAATAGACAGCTGGATGATAAGTTAGTAAGTATAAAATACTGATGATGAAAACATTACAAATCTAAACCTGAATTAATGCAAGTAAAACATCAGAAAATTTTCACCTAAATTCTGTAACAAATTATATCACTTCCAGTATGAAATAAATGAATTTAGACACAAATAGATGCTTTTTAAAAATGCTTTGAAAACAAAGGCACATAATCAATGAATTATTTGTATAATTTTATAGGATGCCAGTATACAAAAAAACAAAGATGATCTCAAATCCCTAAAAAACAAGGATTCTACTTTAATGAATGAAAATAAAGACCAGTTCTTGAAGAATGAATTGGATAACGATAGTAATTATAATTTCATGCTTGATCTTAGTACTCAGGAAAAGATTCTTGAAATACCACCAAATTTATATCTATCTATATCTATCTATATCTATCTATCTATCTATCTATCTATTTATCTATATAAAACATAACAGCCCACAACTGAAACTAAAACCTACCAATATGGTAAAAGTCATGTCATCTCTTTGGACCTTAATTTAATTTCATTTCCTTTGGATTACATGATTTCTAAAGTTCTTTTCATCTCTAAGACAATTTTATTAATTGTAATTATTACATCCCATATTCTAAGAATATAGTAAGTATAAAATGTTATAGAAGAATATAAAAAAGTATTTTCCAGAACTATGATGAAAAGACAAAGGTTTACAACTAAGATTTTCAATCTTCATTATTGACCAGTCTTGTAAATAATCATTAAAAAATTATAGTGAAAAATATTCTTACAGGAAAACATGTTTTCTGCATGATTGCGTAAGAGGAGGACTAGCTAATGGAGAATTATCCCACATAACACACTTGAAGACAAAACTTTAAAATATTCATAGCACAAAAATATATTGAACAAGTACTAAAAATGATAGAATAACTCATTCAATGAGACATCTTCGAAATACCTGTTATGTGCCTGGCAAGGTGTCAGACAGTGGGGAGACAATGACAAAATAACATGGCCTGTGACTTCAGGGGAGTTAGATTTCAGGAGAAGTAGCAGGCAGTTAAACAAGTAAGTATTTTAAAATTTTATGGGTATAAGGAGAGAAATTTGTTGAAAGAACGGTGAAGACTGTTACCTAAACAGCCTTTTATGTTTCAGAGTTATTATTTATCAGCACAAAGTGGTTGGGAGAAGTACAACTAAATACAAAGTTAGAGACAGTATGTTACATAGTGGGTTTTTTGTTGTTTGTGGGGTTTTTTTACAAATAAATAAAAGGTTGAAATTCCAAAGAAGGAACCTCAGAAGAAAGGGCTAGACCTGCAAGGAAAATATGAAGTCCCAAATCCCACAGCACTTCTCTATGGTAGTAATTTCTGCTTTGGATTCTGTACTGCCAACACTCGTCTGTTTGAAAATAAACATCTCACAATTATTAGTCATGTTTGCTCAAGCTGAACATTTCTCTCCTTGAAAATTTAGCACCTGCAGAAAAAACACACACACACACACACACACACACACACGCACGCACACACAGACGAGAATATCATTCTTCCGGGCATCTTAGGTTTCACCTTTGCTACAGACGTGCCAAAACACCTCTAATTGCACAGCTGACTTCCTCTGGAGCCCATCAATGCAAAAGACAACAGCCAAGCCATCTGGCTGCTTGGTCATAAACTGCAATACGTGTAGTATGTCAACATTTGTGCTTCGATTTTTGTATTATGCCATTTGGTCTGCACTTAAAACTAACAGAAAGCAGAATCCTGCGGGGTTTATATTTTCAAGAACACAACCAGCCACGTGGTCTCTGTAGCGGCCGTGCTACACCAAAGCCGTGGCAGAACCAGCCAGCCACCTTGGCTTGAGCCAGGGCTGGGCCAGGGGTACATTTCGAAGCCCATAATGATTGTGAAACTAGGTGAAAATTTAAAAAAGAGTATTTTCCTATTTGCTACGTGAAATTCTTCATGAAGTCAAACTTGAACTGAATCTTGAAAGAAATTGGTCATAAGCTCTTTGTCTGCAAAACTGGCTTCATCAATCGTGCTTTTCAGGAAAACTATGGCCCCTGTCGACATGAGCATTGTGCTAATACACACGCACGGTTGGACGCTTATTTCCTTCCACACACTTGGCCATGGGACAGAATAGGTTTGCACTTAAGGAGCATTTTGAAAAAGGCACAAAATGTGTAAATTACTACATCTTTGTATAAACAATAATATGATTAAGTAAGGAATAATAGCAGTTAAGACCGTTAGTTCAAACAGTTGAATAAAAGAATGTTAGATTTGAGTAGAGTTGGCAGTATGATGATATGGGAAGTTCCGCTTCTCAGGAGTGTGAAAATAATATTTCTACACTGAAGAAAATACTAAACAAAATGCCGCATTTCATTTACCTCATCCTATATTTCTGACAATGGCAGAAAGGGCTAATTATAAGGGAGAATATATAATTAGCCCCCTTGCTCCTAGTTTCCCTTCCATAAATTATTAAGCTTCTTATTTTTAATGAGATGTTCGTTTTACTATTATCACTGCATACATCTGACAAAATACAGGTCTAATCTTCAGACAGACATCAAAACTATACCACTCAGCCCAGATGATCTCCCTGGCAATAGGAGGGAAGCGATGCAAGTCAAATGCAAGTTCTCGGTTGAGGGTGGAGCGAAATAGCATTCGCTAGACACTCTGCTGCTGCCACCAACTATAAGGACTGCCCAAGATGTCACATCCAGAAGTTGTGTGCCTCATGCAATTCAATGTCAGTATTGGGAGACTGTGTGGTGAATATTTCCAGAAGCAGGAAGACAAAACACAAAAGTATAAGGAAAGAGCAAGACAAAATCTGTCTCTATCAATGTTTCAAAAATCATTTGAGTATATTTAAAAAAAAAAGTGTGGGAATAAACTTTCAACTTGAACCACAGTGCTGAACATATCCAATAAAATACTGCTAAGCATGATATAAGATTTGAGGCTCACGGAAGGAGACTCACTTCATTAAAATGGGAAGAGGCTTGGCCTTGGGCTCAGAACACGTGTTCTGGTGTTGGCTTTGTCACTGCGTAGTCTAGCATGAAACTTTGGGAGCCCCGTGACTTTTTTTTAACTGTGGTCAAATATATAGCCTCATCAATTTTTAGGACCCAGTTCTTCTTCCTTAAAATAAAAAGGGCAGTTGAGATGATTCTTAGTCTCAGCTATCTCTGAAATTTTACGAATCCTTCAATTAATACTAGTGTATGTATTTCTGAGAGCATTTTACATTTCTTTTACCTAAGAACGGTGAAAACTGCGGGCAACAGTCTGAGGCTCTGCAGATGACTTGTCCATTCTGCTATACTTTATTACATGCACTGTGATTTGTCTTACAAGAGCATAAACCCTCTGCCTGACAGAAAGGGAAAAGCCTTCGATTTTATCGTCTAATCCCATTCGGCTGAAACTACACCGAAAGTCCTGCACATATTATAAGAGGACATGCTTAGGACACTGCTGATGTTTTAGAAGCTTTCTATGAAAGGAAAATTTAAACAAAAATTATGAGAACATATATTCCCTTTTGGACTGTACCCCAGTAGATGAAATTTATTTTCTTTCAAAGCTTTGCTATGTCCCCCTTGGCAGGAAAGTCATTCGACCTCTTTGAGTCTCATGAGAATGAATGCTTTGTATGAAATTCGAATTATACCTAACCTACCCACGGGTAGGTATCTGAAATAGATGATCTCTTAAGGTGACTCTGAGCTCTTTCTGTGGCTTTAAGCTGAAGACTAATTTGATATACATACCTATAAACTCAGTCTTACAGAAGTTTAAGGCTTCCCTCAGAAAACTGTATTAGATTAATTCTCAACAGCAGAAATAGTGTCACTAGATATTAGAAGCAAGTGTCTGTGTACATCTTCACCTACATAATAGTATCATTATTTTTTTAATATATTATTTACTTATTTGAGAGAGAGAACGAGAGAGCATGAGCAGGGGGAAAGGCAGAAGGAGAGGAGAGGGACAAGCAGACTCCCCGCTGAGTGCAGAGCCTGACGCAGGGCTTGGTCTCAGGACCCTGAGAGCATGACCTGAGCCAAAGTCAGATGCTTAACCGACTGAGCCACCCAGGTACCCCCACAATAGTATCATTATTACTTGCAGATTTCCGAAGATGGCAGAATGCCTGTCATCCACCTGCATAATCCATTCGGATCTGTGTCCTTCTTCCCAAAGCATATTTTTCATGCTGCAGAAAAGATCACTGACCCCCAACAGTTAGATAATATAGAAAAATAAATCTGCTTATCTAAGAATTTCCTGAAACTGCTCTCTGATAAAACCTAAGAACTTCTTAGTCATAAAAATATCTAATTTGGGAGAGGCCAAAGTCACGTAGAGACTCTAATTCATCCTTAGTGCCAGTTGAAATGTACTCTAATATAGGTGATAACACCTTATAATATTAACATCCTTGAACATACCATGCAGTGGATTGCCATGAACTAGAAGTGGCTAGATGGCATGAGCACTGAGAAAGAGGGGATTTTCTCTGGAGTTCCAGGATCACCCTGTAGGTAACACAGGTTAGATACCTGACGACAAAGTCTACTCACGGAAGTGCAAAGGATAGAAACAGAAGTCAGTCAATGTTATTCAACATATATTTATTAATTGAGAACTTGACACCTGCGAAGCATTGTCCTAGTCACTGAAGTCATAGCAATGAACAAAATAAACAGATATCCTCCCCTCATCGAGCTTACATAGCAGAACATCACATGGGCCTACCCTGGAAAGGTAGAGACTGTACTGAAGAAGCTCAACTGCAGGGGAGAAGAATATCAAGACTAGTACAGCCCAGTGACAGGAAACAAGGGGAAAGTCTAGAACTCAAAGGAAAACGACGATACAGTAGTCTAGAGAACAGACAGTGATCACATTAACTTTTAGCCAGTGACCACACACTACAAGGCTAGGTTTTTAGGGCTGGCCTAGTTTCTATTGCTCTGCCATTCTGATTCTTGAGAACCAAATCTCTACAAGGTGAGAAGCCAGGGCAGATTCTGACACCCAGACTCTTTTAGTACCTGCATTGTATTGGATATGAGACAAAACCGGCTCATTAAGTATCAAATTCTGCACACAATAACAATTCTGTGTGGCAATAAATTACCCTACATGCTGTCTGTGTATTTCAATCAAATACATAGCTACATAGGAGATAAGTGAGTAATCCATGAGTATGGAAGACAGTTGCTCAGAAGGGCATTGGGTTAAGTAAAAAAATTGGAAGTTGGAGGTCATCAAAGTGCCATTGATCAACTAGTCATTAAAACAATATGAGTCATCAAGACTTGAAACTATACATGAACACTAAGCTCCTAATCCTACAGCCTTATACTGAGAACACACATACACATACACACACCACAAAATACACGTGCACACAGAATCTATGTATTAAACAGAAGGGCTCTCCATCCGGGGGGGGGGTGTGGGAGTGGGACAGGAAGAGTTCAGACTGGTAAGTAATAAAAACTGTCATCAACTAAGAGATATGAGTGTTTCCCTTTATTGCCTCTTGTGTATGTAGTAATTGCACTTGTGTTCAACCACCTCATACAGATTTCCTCCAACTCAAGTGGCAATGATACTGAACTAATCCAAGTTTCTTATTCCAGCAAGTTATTTTGTCTTCGCTTTTATCACTACCTTCAAGCTACATCCCTTAGAATACCCGGAAGTCGAGGTTACTAATAATTTCCACTGTACCAGAACAAAAGCTACCTAATATTGGTTCACATCCAACCATTTCTAGGTAGCTTTGGTCTGACCATTCACTAGATCTGCAGCTAAAGGTGAAGTGTAAGTCATCCTCCACTCTTTCTTGAAGTCTCTGCATGGAAGAACGCCTTCCTCCATCTGACAGCCTTAACTAAATGAATCCACCTTTGATTTTCATTAAACACACTGAAATTAAACTCACCATGGCTCAATAAATTTTTCAGGTATTTCAAAAGATAACTCCTCTTAATTTAATTTCTAAAACTTGAGTGAATACATTCCCCTCTTTTCTACAGCTGGGAATCTATAGATAACCAAGCCTATAATCTACTCTAATGATAACTCAGAAATGGAGCAAAAGCCTTAAATTCATAATAGTGAACTTAGTAATGGAAGGAAACTTAACATTCAGCTTTTCTTTAGTTCTAGACTCTTAAAAAATTACAAATAGTATACAATTCTCATGTGCTCAATTAATTCTTAAATAAGCCTTTACACTTTGGAAATGTGAAATGGGAAGGTTTTTTTTCTACATCTATTTTGAGATTTTTAAAGTATTAATATTAACTGTAAATATACTTTGTTGTTCTATTTTCTTCAGGCTCCCAGGAAATTACAGATAGATTCTGATAACCTTGTGCCTCACAAATTTAACCTTTATGCTATCAATATAGATTAAGGAACTCACTAGTCAACAATAACTCATTCTGAATCATGATTTGAATAAAGCAAATCACTTTCTGAGTTAGGATGGGGCAAAGACAAATTAAAATGCTCATTTACAGCATCTACAGTCGCAGTCTTTTTAGTTCAGAGAGATGACACTGAAATTTAAGACAAGAAGATTTATGTCTTTTTCTCATAAAACTTTTACTCCAAACAGATATCTTGTAAAGCTGCCTCAGCACTACTGAGGATCACCTCTTCTTGGCATGCATGTATACCCTACGTTAAACCCTCCTTTCTATGAATTCCTTTAGGAGGTATAACCTTAACTCCATTTACATAAAGACCTAATTTACTCTTAAGTAGGGAAAATAATGACCAAGGGTGTGGGCATAGAAGGAAGAAATCGCTTTCACACCATAAGCTTTTGCAGTGGGCATAAATGATGGAAATCTACGCTATGTCTTCAACCCAATAATCCATAGGTATGTCCAGAAACAGGGAATCTACAGCAACAGTCCCAAGAATATTGCTTTCCCCAATGGCAATACTTTTAGATGAGGTCAGGAAGGGCACAAGTAATATTTATCAGTAGTCCCAAGCAAATCCTTCTTTCCATTTGAATTGTCAATGGGTCCCTGAAGCTATATGCTATGAATCAATCAGAATTACGTTCTGTTTGACTGCATAAGGATATCTATAGTAATACAGTGACACAGTTTGATTCACCTTTGTCAGCAAATAGCAGACAACTTAGATAAAAATGTTTTAGGGGTTGGGGGAGAATGCAAGATGGAGACCTACTATGGGTATAGCTGCTTCAATTCTTCATTTTACATTGCCAAGGAATATTGAGAATTGAGAGGACAACCCCCATCCACCTTCCTCTTATCATGGGGACTATCCTTAAAGGGAAAGCAGAAAGTATATTGATCCATATGTTTTGAAAGTCTTTCTGAGGTAGATTCAGAGTTCAATTTTATGATCAATATAGCATATGTTGTCCAAGCATCAAAAGAATTTACATAATAAGCTGCTACTTAACTCATTATAGACTACGAAGTGAATTCTTATTTCTTTATAAGCATTCTGATCAGAATTCAAGGATTTTCAGAAACAAAGATTTTCATGAGGTCATAGGAATCCCTCTCTTGATCATTTTGGATCCCAGCAACTATATGTAACAACCCATTAATAATCTCAATGAAAGATGTAAAAATTATTGAAGATCATATAAATAATCTCACATGGCCACATATGAAGAAATATATATAAAAACATCCTGCCTTTCTTTAGAAGAAAACAATTGTTGTTGCTGTTGTTGTTGTTATTATTTTGCTGGTAAAATAACTGTTTATGTTTTTATTCTAATTCCAGTTAGTTCACATACAGTGTTATATTAGTTTCAGGTATACAATCTGAAGTGTTAAATTACTATATTGTACAGCAGAAAACAATTATTGAAAGCTAAAAATTCCAAATTATTCTTCAGCAACTAACTATGGTGACAAAAGGTCACTGTGAAGCAGTGGTTAGAACTGACAAATTTTGACCACTAACTTGCTTTATGGTGGTGGTCCCTTGTTTCCCAATAACACCCAATGTTTCAGATTTTACCGAGGCTTTACTGACATCACAAGCAAAGTGAAAATAACTAGACAATGCGTGAGTTTTTTGAACAAGCAGTCTGAGAAATAAATAGCAATAACTCTAGATTAGCATGACTTTTAGCCAGAGGTTATAAATAATGAGTAACAGATGTCTGATCCCGAGTCCTTTTATTACATTATCTTAAGTGGAATTCAGGTTTATTTTTAAGTTCTCTTGGATCAGATACTATAAGGCAAGAAAAGTGTTTTTATTAGTGGGAAAGAAATGCTTTTCAGGATGAACCAAGTGAAAAAGATAAGACTGAAAAATTAACATGGGTGTTCATCACATACTGAAGAAAGAGGTTTTTAATCTGAAAGACACCAGAATATTGGAAGAAAACAGCATGGATAAAAAGAAAAGAGATGTAGATTTTGTCTTGAATCTACCATGGCCTTATCTGACCCAGAACGAGGCCAAGGAATAAAATCTATCACTGACTCATCTACAGCATGGGACTATTATGAGTACACATAGATGTCAATGAATTAAAAAAGAAAGAATATAGGTAGATAGAAGAGCAGCAAATGAAATGTGGAACCATACTAGTTTTACAGCTTTTCACATAATCACAAAATGCAATAATACTTTCTGCTTTCCCCATTGTTTCTCTTTCTGTCTCTTCCCACCACCACTTTCCATACCAACTTGGTCTGGTAATTGAAACTTCTAGTTGAATCAGTCCTGTGGAAATGGAGCGTGGAAAACCAATACTAACCACAGCAGAAAAAAAAAATCTCTCAACATTTTAACTTGGATGTTAAATTTTCTCATTTAATTAAAAACTCATGAGAATAATTGAATGCTGAGTCAATGAGCCAGCAAGTATTTATTAAGCACCTACTAAGTACACAGCATTGTCCCAGGCACTGTGGATTAATAAAAATAAATAAATAAATAAAACCAGATGCTTAGTCCTAAAGAGCATAGAATATGTTAGGGGCACAGACTAGAGAATATTATGTAAGATATTATATCATATAATATAATAAAGGGTTAATTTTTAAGATTACATTTTAGAAAGTAAGAAAAGAAATAGTATAATGTGTGATTTAGTCATGATGATATCTAATTTCTGGTATTAAAAATAGGACTAATAGACTAGAACAAAGGTAAAAAGTACAGAAGGGAATGAGTGGATTTGGTTTAAAATCCCTTATATTGCACTAAAAGAAGGGAAAGCTACTCATTAACAGTAGACTTTGTTAAACATGCATATGAAGATTTCTAGAGAAATCACTGAAAGAATAGACATGGAGATTATAACTCCCAAAATAGTTGAGGGGGGAAAATTCAATCCAAAAGGAAGGAAAGGAAAGGAAAGGAAAGGAAAGGAAAGAAAAGAAAAGAAAAGAAAAGAAAAGAAAAGAAAAGAAAAGAAAAGAAAAAGAACGAAAGAGAGGGAGGGAGGGAGGAAAAGAGAGAAAGAAAGAAAGAAAGAAAGAAAGAAAGAAAGAAAGAAAGAAAGAGAGGGAGGAAGGGAGGAAGGAAGGAAGGAAGATAGAAAGAAAGAAAGAAAGAAAGAAAATAACAGAAAAATCAGAAATTGAAAGCACAAAGATTATAGATAGAATTTTAAAGTACTGGTAATTAAAACAAATGTAAACAGACTAAAATCTTTAGTCAAAATCAAGATTGCCAAAGTGAATTTTTCAAAAATACAACAATGAACTATTTATGTGAGACTGAAAAAAGCATTAAAACACCAAATGGTTGAAAGTTGAAGGTTAAAAATTATATGTCAGATAAATAGTAATCAAAATAAATCTGGTATTAATAATAGATAATAGATTCCCATTCAAAAATCATTATTAGAGATATACGCAAATACTGCTGGGGATCAAATAATATAAAAATTATTACTAGAGATAATATAAATTATTGCTAGAGATAAAATGGTTATATAATAATGTTAACTTTACTGGAACTTTAAATACAAAAAATAATAGTTATGGGGTGCCTGGGTGGCGCAGGCGTTAAGCGTCTGCCTTCAGCTCAGGACGTGATCCCAGCGTTCTGGGATCGAGCCCTGCATCGGGCTCCTCTGCTGGGAGCCTGCTTCTTCCTCTCCCACTCCCCCTGCTTGTGTTCCCTCTCTCTCTCACTGGCTGTCTCTGTCAAATAAATAAATAAAATCTTTAAAAAAATAATAATAATAGTTATATAATAGACAATATATGCAAAACAGTAATATATAGAGTAACTACGTATGGGTCAAAATTTTAATTACCCTGAAGACATCAGTTTAAACTTGTATGTACCTTGTAACATAGCTTCAGAATATATAAAGCAGAAATTGCCAATAGATAGGAGTTTGAAAAATTCACGAAGATGAAAGGAGATTTTAACACATCTCTCTTAAAAACTGATTCATCAAGCAGATGAAAAAATCATTAAACATACATTTCGAGCCACACAGTACATAAGCCACAAAACCTGGAGAATTTAATTCTTCTCAAAGGAGTGGTAACAAAAATGAACCATACCAAGGCAGTAAAACAAGTCTTGGCAAATTCCAAAAACACTGGCACAATGTAGAATATATTTATATATATTAGAATATGTGTATAAATATAAATATATTTATTAATATATCTAATATAAATACATTGATTTATATTGGAATATAAGTTAGCAGTCAATACCTATAAATACAGAGAACAAACTGATGGTTGCCAGAAGGGAGGGAGAAGAGGGGAGGAGCAAAATGGGTGAAGGGGAGTGGGAGATACAGGCTTCCAGTTATTGAATGAATAAGTCATGAAAATAAAAGGCACAGCACAGGGAATACAGTCAATGATACTGTAATAGCATTGAATGCTGATGGAGGGTAGCTACACTTGTGGTGAGAACAGTATGATGTTTAGAGCTGTTGAATCACTATGTTGTGCACCTGAAACTAATGTAACATTGTGTGTCAACTATACTCAAATTTTAAAAATGTTGAAATAAATAAATAAAAATGGAAAAAAATTAGCAGCTAATAGCAAAAATAAAACACTCATGCATTTAGAAACGTTAAAATAAGCTTTTAAATAACCTACAGGTTAAAGAAGAAAGAAGATATCCAAACAGAAATTAGAAAATACTTAGAACTGAACACTATCTTGTATCTAATCTAGGGCATGCAGTTTTTCACATTTTAATATCTCTGAAATCAGAATGTATCTTATAATCAATGACAACTTTCAACTATAGTTGGGCAGATGACATATTATGGTATATTATATATTTAATGTATATGTTTTTTATGGAGAAAATTATAAACACATAGAAATACCATGCTCAATATCATGATACCAGTTCTCTAACAACTGACCTACAGTTTCAAGGTGAAATCAAAATATCAACAGGTTATAGGTATTCCTATAGGTGTGTGCATAGATTTACTTGCTGATTCTAAAAGTGGAAGAGAAAAATGCTAACAAGGGTTGTAACATTCTGAAATGAGCAGCACCAGACTGAGAGATTTGCCTTACTTCATAATAATATTAATTATAAACTTCTACCACAAAAAGCAACAAGTAAATATTGGAGAGGCAGCATAGTATACAGAGCCAGACTGCCTGAGCTCAAAGTCTGGGTCTGCCCCTTTCCAGATATGTGACTCTAGAAAAATTAAGCTTTTGTGCCTCAGTTGACACATCTATAAAATTAGGGTAATAAGAATAACTTCCTTATAAAGATTAAGTGAGTTAATCTTTATAAAACTCTTAGAACAGCAACTGGCATGCAGTAGGCACTATACACGTGTTTGATAAATTGACAGTGTGGTAGATATATGGAAAGACAGGTAACTCCATCAACTCCATGGGTTAATGAAAGCCCGATATATAAAACATGTAATACTGTAGATGAGTTGGGGGAAATGAACAATTTGGTAAATGGTACTAAAATGTCCAGATGTGGGGAAATGAAACTAAATCCCTACCTCACATCCTAATAAAAAATGCATTTTAGATCTGACTAGGGTTTAAATCAAAGTGGAAAAATTTTGTAACATTCAGAAGGAAATATAGGAGAGTATTCCTAAGATCTCAAACAAGATGGCAAAAGCACAAACCACGAAAGATGGGTTTAACTACATTAAATGAAGATCTATTCCGAAGATACCATAATGATGGTTAGCAGAGTGGCGCAGGGGAAGTACGAAGTACGCCCATAAGATACCACAATGAAAATGAAAATATGCGATACACTGGGAGAAGATATTTGCAACTAAAGATATATCCAGAATATAGAAAGAGTAACTAAGGATCAATTAAAAAGACAAACAACCAAATGAAAATGGACAGAAGATTTAAAAAGGTCTATTATAGAATAGGAGACATATGAAATGATTCTCATCTTTTTAAAATTCTGATTAGTAATCAGGGAACCATAACCTGAAAACACAATTATCACATTCCCATCCCCCTGGTGGTGGTGATATGGATCAGGACCTCATGATTACCACCAGTGGAACACCATGGAAATAAAATTTCACATCATCTTGTAAAGTTGACCAAATGCACAGCTATGACATGGTAACTCCTCTCATAGGCATATATATACACTTCTTGCACATCTGCACTGAGAGATGTATGCAAAAATGTTTACAGAAGCACTGTTTGTACTGAAAATAAAACTAGAGATAATCATAATATGTAGCACACTTTAGACTGGTAACAGGAATTGCAGGAACCATACAATAGAGCACTATTTGGCAGTGGCGAAAAAATGAACTACGGTCTCACATAATTGAGTGAATGAACCTAATACACATAATAGTGAGGCAAATGAGCAAGTCACAGGAGAATGCATATGGTGTATGAATATAAATGCCAAATGAATATAACATGCAAAAACAGGCAAAACTAAGCAATGTATTATTTGGGGACACATTCCTTGGATATGGAAACAAAACCAGGAGAGTGGTCTCCTCTAAGGCAGAGGGGAAGAGTATTGGAATGTCAAGGACCAGGGTGACATCTAAAGCATTGGTAGTGTTTCTTTTTCTCTTTAAGCTGGGTACTAGGTACATTTTGCTGCTTTGATACTGTACATATATTTAATAGACACTCTTTAAATATATGATGTACCACGTGACAAAAACAATTTTAACAAAGAATACTTGTAATTCCTACCCTCAGCAAAATACATAATACTTTTAAAAATATATGGAGCTCAGTCAGATAAGCGTCGGACTCTTGGTTTTGGCTCAGGGTTCTGAGATGGAGCCCTGTGTGGGGTCCCACGCCCAGCACGGAGTGTGCTTGTCCCTCTCCCTCTGCTCCTCCCCCCTCCCGAATAAATAAATAAAACCTTAAAAAATATATATGTAAGCAGATGTTTATTTTATAATCTATATGCAATTTATTTTATTTTGTTGTGATAAGAACACCGAACATGCGACCTAGCCTCGGAACAGATTTTGAAGTGGCATTTCTAGGCGCTCTGATGCTGTGCAGCTCGTCTACACAATGTATCCGTCTTGCAGAACTAAATCTTGCAAACACACCCTTAAAAGTTTCACGAAACTTCTTTTTACTTGCACATTTATCTCCCCACTCTTGGAAACTTTGACTTAATGACCTCTCTAACACCGAGTAGGCTGGGTCTGATAGAGGGAGTATGGTATGTTTTTTAAGAACCCAATTTTGTAGTCAGAGAAATCTGGCTTAAATCCTGACTCTGCCACCAGTTAGCTGTAGGACTTCAGACAAATCACTTCATTTTTCCTTGTTCCAATTTCCTCATCTGAAAAAAATGTGGATAATAATATCTATTTCATAAGACTGTTATAAATGCACTTATGAAAATTATGTGATTTTCCACAAATTATGAAAATTACAAACAGTGTCAGACCCATAACTAGGGCATAATAAATAGTTGTGGGGAAAAGCAGAATTCTGTAGTCCTTTGATTATATTCCAAATGAAAGAACAGACCTCCCTTCCTCTTCACACCACCCTTGGGCTCCTGTCAAAAGATGGAGGCCTCAAACCACCACCACCACTACCCACACCCACACACTGCTATGTTACCAAAGCTTATTCCCCTCCTGGTTTCCATTTTGCTAAAAATCTTGTCAGGAGAATGTGGCAAGTGTTTATTTTGAAAATTGGGTTTCTCCTAGAGAGGGAAGGAACGGGACCCAACTCAGAGCCTGTCACTTCAGAAATAAGAAGGAACCACTCTTCCAAGATTGAAGGAAAGATGGGCTGAAAGGCAGACAGTGAAAGTGAATGCTGGGTACCATCAATCTTGTTACTTTGTATCTCTGGACCCCAGTTTCATTGAAAAGTTTGGTCAGACAACATGTATGGTCCTCTTCAGTACTAGCACTCTATCAGCCCATGTAGGATGTTGACTCACTGCAAGCTCAGAAAAAAATATTTTAGAAGTGGCAGAGAATGTGCCAGGGGATCAGTGGTAAATAAATAAGATTATTCCACAATGACAAAGATGAAATTGGACTGCATCATTCATATGGCCTGAGGAAGCCGCTAGAAAAATAATGAATAGATTGATGGATGGGTGGCTTCATTATTGGGGCTATCAAAGTTATACAGAATGTATGATTGCTAATGCTGTTATAAATAGTTTAATACTAAAAGTTGATCTGATGTCATATCTAAATAATTTCATTATATTATAGATATTTATTTATTTTTCAGAAAATATTGATTGTGAGGAGATCATAGGCTTTTTCCTTAAATGAAAAAAGTCATTCTTGTATCAATTTCTTAAGGAGCTATAAAACATTTATGTGAAATTAAGAGAGTATGGTTTTTGAACATGTCAGAAATGATGGCATCCATGTAAGAGTACTCCCTGATGAAGTCATTACAAATGCATAACTTCCTCAGAAATGCACATCATCTTCATCAAGAATGCAAGTAAATCAAAAAGTAACTGTTTCCACATGGGCATATAAATAATTTTAGTCTAAGTAAACTCTTTATACATCGAGAATGAAATTATCAGAATATTTTCTCTTAATCACTATCTGTGTTTTTCCTTCATTGGCATGGATCTGCTATTTTACACAACTGAAGGGTCTCCACACTGAATTCAGTCTTGTGATCTCACTTTTACACTATGATTATAGACACGAAAGCAGATGAAACCTAGTTAGAAGCAGACTAATTGATTTGACTGGAGGGGGTATTATGTTTGATTCTTCCCAATCAACCAGAGAGACCCTCTCGTCTTCAGCAAAACTGCACCCACACATATACCCCCATTCCTACCCTAATGGTCTTCTGTGGTTTCCTCATAACCCACACCTTCTCTGATCTGGAGAAGCTGCCATGGGTTCCCTCACACACACATGCATACACACATACACATACACAGTTCACAGAAATTAAGCCCTCATCAAAGGTGCAAAATCATCTTTATTTTAGTCAGGTTTATCATTTCTCATAGTTTTCACAGATGATATACTGAATCTTAAGTGGCTTCTAAAGATAACCATAAGCCTTTGATGAAATAAAAGATGCTGAATTCCAACTTGTATGTACTTCTCAATTCATTTTCCCCTACCACAAGCCAAACAGGGGCCTTACACGTGAAATTTGAATATGTCTGACTTCCACAAAGCCTACTACCAATAGGAATCATTAGCTTACATGTTAGAGCTCTGCTTTTCAGGAAAAAAAGAAGTTAAAAAGAAAATGATTGTGATGTAAAGAATATTCATTTATAAAGCTTAAATTTTACCCCAGCAGTGATCTAGATGTATATTTTTTTGTTCACAGAATCAGAGCTCTGGAGGGGTCACTGAGAAGTCAGCAAGCCAATCATCGGGGTTCAGATGGAATTGTACCCAAAATGGATTAAGAAAAAAAACCTACCTCCCCTCCTGATGATGTCCCAGTAAGTAGCCACAACTTCCCTTCCTATCCTATCCCCAAATCTCAAAACCTCACCAGTTCCTCAGATCTTTTCGGAATATACAATGAAGCCTCTTTTGTTTTGTTTCAGCTTTGGTAACACTGGCATAATAACCCTGGTACTGAAAATTATTAATGAAGATACAAAATAATGAGGCCCAGAGAATAAGGCCATAGAAAGTGAGTATTACGCAGGTCTGCGGAAGTCACTCCCATCCTGGTCTTGATTTCACAATGACCACACGATGAAAGTTTGTATTCTTTCTACCTTATTTTTCCATCCTTGCTAAGATCGCTTTCCTCCCTTCTCCTGCATTTTGGGGGAGAAACAAAAGATGACAGATGTTAGGTAAGAATCCTGGATTCTCCCAACAAAGAGGAAGTCATGAAATCATGAAGTTGCTAAAGGATAGAAAATTACTCTGTGGCATGTGTTCATTTGCTGTCAAAATTCCTGTTAGCTTTCCTAGTCTCCAGTAAATGAGGCCAACTTCCTGCTCAGGGAAGCAATGTCAGCAGAGAGGAGTGAACAAGTGTGGTGCAGCCAGCTTCCAGGCTGAGCCAACCATGTCTAGTTCTCCCAGGCCCTCCGTCACACTCACTTGCTCTATCCCAAGGACCCACACAGTGCTTTTCTTTTTTATTTTTTTTTTTCAGAGTGCTTTTAAATAGGTTTTCCATGGCACGATTAAAGAGAAACATGTTCAGTAACAGTTAGCGACATGGGCAGAAACCAAGGCGGGAATCAGACCCACTTCTCATCCATCTGCCACCCACGCAGAACGTGACAGCATTGCCTCCTGCCCACTGCTCTGCTTCTTCCCTATGGTTGGAAAGTTGCCTTCCTTACTCAAAAAGATAACACACCTACTGTAAAACTTCTACGTGAAAGCTCCCTTCACAGACAATGACTACAGTTTTATTCAACGTCATAGTTTGTTTTTTCAACTTTTCTCCAGGATTTTAGTATCTTGACTACATTCATTCATTCATTGTCATTCATTTACTGAGAGTCTAATGACTGTCAGACACCATGTTCGGTTCTTGTCAGGAAATGGTGAGCAAACCTACACATTCCGTGTTCAGGGGAGCTTACAATCTGTCTAGTGGGAAGGATCAAATTAAAAAGTCACAAACGTGACCTCTGTACATGGATGTGTGTCATCACAGACATACACATACTTGATGCTGGGAGTTTATTAAAGGCTGAGATGACCTAAGTTGGAAGGTCAGAGAAGACTTCCAATGAAATAGTGACAAGCTGAGATGTAGAGGAAGCATAGAAGCCCATTCTGTAACAAAGCCACTTTCCTCTCTTTGACACAAATCTATATTTCACTTGAGTCAACGTTGCTCATGATTTCCACTAAGATTGAGAATAATCCATCTTCTCTTTTAAAGAAAAGGTTGGATACTGAAAATATAAGACCTGTCTAGTTCTCTGTTGAACAATAAACAGAACACAGCAAGGCTTTTCCCCTTCGCTTTCCAACTGAAATTGTTAAACTCATAAAGATGAAAAGAACTGACCACCCTTCACATATAAAAGTCATGTTGTTCACCTACCATAGTAGGATAAAATTAGAGAGTTTGGGGTTTTTCCTCTTCTTTTCTTTTCTTTTTTTGGGATAGCGAGAGAAAGGATGTGCAAGCAAGGGGCAGGGGTAGAGGGAGAGGGACTGAGAGAATCTTAAGCAGGTTCCACACCCAGCACAGAGCCTGACTCAGGGCTCGATCTCACATCCCTGAGATCATGACCTGAGCTGAATTCAACAGTTGGACGCTTAACCAACTGAGCCACCCAGGTGCCCCTCTTGTGAACTCTTGTCTCATTTTTTGGTGACATCGATATTCCTTCTCATTTCACTTTCCCCATGAAGGTACATGTAAGTACATGTTTGTAAAGACTGTTTACTGGATTGAACAGGGAATCAGAATCCAACTCAATTCAAAATACTTTCTAACAGGGGCGCCTGGGTGGCTCAGCCATCAAGCGTCTGCCTTCGGCTGAGGTCATGATCCCTGGGTCCTGGGATCGAGCCCCGCATCAGGCTCCCTGCTTGGCAGGAAGCCTGCTTCTCCCTCTCACACTCCCCTTGCTTGTGTTCCCTCTCTTGCTGTCTCTTTCTGTCAAATAAATAAATAAAATCTTTAAAAAAAATACTTTCTAACACCTTACCTAAGGTATCTCAAAAACAAAAATTGTGTCCTTCATTGGACAACTTACAACATCATCTCAATTCTTCCTGAATTTTTTGTTCTTGCATCTTCAAGCCCCATTGTTGTGGTTTTTTTTTTTTAAATCTTACCATCTGAACCCCTTCCTGTAATTCTGACTACAATTTCCCACATGTACAAAACCTAGGGAAACGGAGTTCTCTCTTTAATTATTGAATTCTGCTGCCCTGGTTTTTGTTAGCGTTCACATCCAGTATGCTGGCTTGGACGCACAGTCTCAGGAAAACTGGACAAATTAGTCAGGCTCACTGACAAAGATCCTGTGTTTCTCATCTATATAGAAACATAAAATATGACCCAGTCATACCTGGAGTATTTCAGGAGTGATTACAGGGAAGCAACATAGATCTTGTCCATTACTCCCCCTTGTTTATGAGGCCTGTCATTCTATCAGAGAAGAAAATGAAATAAGTCTGCCATGATTTGTCTTCACAGTACCACGCTGACTGTTTCCTAGTTTATCGTGCATTTTTATTCATTCCCACATGATAGTCTTAAAGAAAGGGCAACTCCCAAGCTTACATAACAAGGGGCCTGGTATCCAAAGAGATCAGTATCTAGGACAAGAAAACAAGAGGCTGCAATCAAGGGATGCCTACAGGGTTGAAAAACTGGGGACCATACCGAAACAAAGAGTTTGAGTAACAAGTATTAGAAATTAAATGCAAATAAGGATCTCAATACTAAGTGACATCTTTTTGTCATTTCCTGCTCATTCGTTTATTTTCTGTAAAGCAGGAAGCAGTTCTCTAGTTCGGGCTTTCCTGGCTGGAGTATCAAATGATAGGCACAAAGTACAGCAGCGTCTGAAACTTGCTCTGGGCCCGTGCCCTACATAATAACATCATCTATAACTCAGTAATCAACTAACAATCAATGCTCTCCTGCTGTTAGATTTCCAGGAGGGCGTTGTGCAAGATGGAAGTCATCTAAGTACTGGGGATATGTTCTTAGATATCCCAAGGGTATCCTTGATACCCCATGATGAATCTATCACCCAAGACCTTATATAAACAATTTTCAAACATAGTTAAGTATGCAAACTACACAAACTCTTCGGAGTAATATAGTCCATATATTCACAAGTTAGCTTGTATAAAAGTACTATATTTCATTTTATCTGACCTAAAAAGAGAAAAGAAACCAGTATTTATTAAGCATCAAATATGTAGTAATACAAGGCTGTTTGTGCAATCTTCGACCTCATTTTGTCTTCACAAGACTGCTATGATGTCCATTTCACAGATTAGGAAACTAAAAGGTCAATGAGGTCAACTACTTGGTTAGTAGTCAGGGGAGCAGAGATAAGTAGAGATTTAACAGACAAGTCTCACTTCCAAATATCTGCCTGCCTCTTGTTCATATAAAAAGTGCCTCCTGAGTTCCTAGTCAAGATGGTGGTCTTAGAACATGCTATGGTCTCTCCTTCCTGCCCCAAATTCCTAGAAATTATAAAACAGCTTATTGAAACTTAGACGAGGATCCCTCAGCAAATCCTAGATTCAAGGAAATTATTAGAAATCCCTGCAAGATGGGAGACAGCATCTAAACAAAGAAGGAAAACAAAGCTCCAACCTCCAGACAAATGGACTGGAACTCAACAGCTATAAATACAAAGTAATTGCTAATGATGACAACAAAAAGAGAACAACAGCATGAAACAAATTCTAGATGATGTCGGCATCATAGTCAATGGGACAGGGAAGGAAAAAAAAATGGAAAGAATTCTGTAGTTCTTTTCTTGGACAAGACAGAATGACATCGTAATTCTGAGCCATGCTAAAAATAGATACATATATGTTAAAATACATATAAATCAGACATACATATAGATGTCGTTTTTCAAAATACAAAATTTTATATTTTACATATATGTAATTTATTGTAATGTCAGTGTTGACTTAAACTATTTTTAAAGGGTGCCAAGTGTGTGTATTAAAAATTAAGAATGCCAAGAGAATTGTTTAGCTTCCAAATCATTAAAGGGGAAGTAAATAAACACCTACAACAGCACAGCCCCAAACACATGAAAACAGTCAATTCCACAAAAAACAGAAAAGGGGATGCGGAAAGAGAAGAAAGCATAGTAAACATAAATTAATTCCTATGAAGCAAAATTCAAATTAAACATAACTATATTAAGCTCAAAAGGCAAAGCAAAAATTTTAACCTAGAAATAAGACATTTTTAAATGACTCATGTATTAAGGAATAAATTTAAAGACAAATTAGAAACAGGGTATATAACAACAATGAAAGTATGGCATACCAAAACCTGTGGGGTATGCCCAAGGAGATTCTCAGAGGGGCTCTGCAGCAACAGGTATACTTAATAGAAAATAAAAATATTAACCTAAAGAATTAATGTTATTAAGTTGAAACAGTAATCAGTATGATCTTCCTCCTATCTCAATCTTCCATTAAAGATAAAAACAAAATAAACTCAAAGAAAATACAGCAGTGAAAGTTTAAATTAATAAGCTAAATTACATTAATAACTTAAACTAAATTAAAAGTTTAACACCAGAATGGATGTTACAGACAATTTTTGTAAGGCAAAAATAAAGTACCAATGAAATGAAATGGGTTTTTTTGTTTTGTTTTGTTTTTCAAGTAGGCCCCACACCCGGTGTGGCCCCCAGCGTGGGACTTGAACTCAGGACCCTGAGATCAAGAGTCAGATGGTCAATTAACTGTGCTACCCAGGCACCCCTGAAACAAATTCTTTTAAAATAACCAAAGAGAGGGGTGCCTGGGTGGCTCAGTCGGTTAAGCATCTGCCTTCATGATCTCAGCGTCCTGGGATTGAGCCCTGCAGAGAGTCTACTTCTCCCGCTCTCTCTGCCCCTCCCCCGATCCTTCTCTCTCTCTCTTTCTCTTAAATAAATGAGTAATCTTTAAAAAAAAAAAAGAGAGAGAGAGAGAGAGGTGGCATATAAGCACATGAAAAGATGTTCAAAATCATTAGCCACCAGAAAAACAAAAATTAAAATCACACTGTCACTACACACCTATCACCATGGATAAAATAAAAACTAGTGACAATAGTAAAAGCTGGTGAGGAGGAACTGTCTCACTCACATTCCCTGGGAATACACTGGTGGGAATTTAAAATGGTACAACCTCTCCAGAAAACAGTTTGGTAGTTTCTTATAAAACTAAACACATAATTGCCATAAGACCCAGCAATTGCACTCTTGGGCATTTATCCTAAAGAAACGAAAACGTATGTTCACACAAAAAGTTGTCAACAAGTGTTCATAGCAGCTTTATTCACAATTGCCAAACACTGAAAACATCCCAGATGCCTATTTATATACATGCCATTTAATACTGCTCAGCAATTAAAAGGAAGGCATTATTGATACACACAACAATCTGGGTGAATCTCCAGAAAATTATACTGAGTGAAATGTCAAAGCCAAAAGGTTACATAGTGTGTTTCCATTTGAAGAACATTTTTAAATGAAAAATCCTTACAAATAATGATGTACTATATGCTGGCTAATTGAACATGATAATAAAAAAAACAAATGAAAAGCAGATTAGTGACTGACAGTGGCTAAGGATGGGGAAAATGTGTATATGGGGGGGAGCAGGAGG
Organism: Ursus arctos; assembly: GCF_023065955.2. Lineage (NCBI taxonomy): Eukaryota > Metazoa > Chordata > Mammalia > Carnivora > Ursidae > Ursus > Ursus arctos. Next base: position 36,201,483 of record NW_026622930.1, on the reverse strand, counting down.
GAGGTATGTGTACTTATAAAAGGGCACCAGGAGAGATGACCGTGGTAATGGAACTCTTTAGTATCTTGACCACAGCATTATAAACGCAGATCTAGCCATGTGATAAAGCTGTATAGAATACACACACACACACACACACACACACACACACGAAGTACAAGCACAACTGAGCAAAGTTGAGTAAGATCAGTGGATTGCATCAATGTCAGAATGCTGGTTGTGACGTTACACTATAGCTTTACCAAGTAGTACCACCATCAAGGAAGCCAAGTAAAGGGTATATGGAATCTCTTTGTATTATTTCTTAAAGCTTCATGTTAACGTACAATTATCTCGATTAAAAAAAAATTAACAGAGATGGATTTTTGGCAAGTATAATCTGGGACAAAGCAAGCAAACATTAAAAATAAAAAAACCCTAAAAATAATATCATAAGGGAATAGTATGAGCAACTGTCAATGAACTTGAAACCTGGTTAAAATGACAAGTTTTCTAGGAAAAAATTACCTAAATCATCTCAAGAAGAAGTTAAAACTCTGAATCGATCAATAAATACAGAAGAAATTGAAACAGTAATCAAGAAGATCTACCTCCTATCTCTATGACACCCAATTCCTTCATGCAGAAAATTTATTATAACAGACCTGAGCCTGCCACCATTAGAAAGGCCAGTTTGCAAGGCTGGCTCTTGGCTGGTTTCTGGGATCTCAACCAGTGAACACTTCCCTACATTGATACAAAACTTCCTCTAAAGGAGCGGCTTGCTGTGCCTAAATTGTTTGTATGAAGAATATGGTTTATGCTAAAAACCTGCATTCTTTCTGAGAGTCTGGGATTTTGATGTACATTATACAGAGGGTGCTTATGTAACCAGCCCCCAATTTAAAAAAACCCTGGGTGCTGAGTCTCCAATGTTCTTCTTTGGCACGGTTCATATATGTTCATCTTGTTCCTGGGGAAATTAAGCATACCCCATGTGACCCCACTGGGAGAACACCATGGAAGCTAGCACCTGGTTTCCTCCAGACTTTGTCTCCATTCACCTTTGCCCTTTGTGGATTTTGCCTCGTACACTTTGGCTGTAATAAAGCTTAGCCATGAATAAAACTAAAGACTGAATCCTCTGAGTCCTTCTAGCAAATCACCAAACATGGGGTGTTCTTAGAGAATCCTGACACATCTCTTCACTATCTTAAAAAAGGCAAAGGTCCAAATGACTTTTTAGCTACCCTATGATCCAGCAATTGCACTACTGGGTATTTACCCCAAAGATACAGACGTAGTGAAGAGAAGGGCCATATGCACCCCAGTGTTCATAGCCCCTTTGTCCACAATAGCTAAATCGTGGAAGGAGCCGAGATGCCCTTCAACAGATGACTGGATTAAGAAGATGTGGTCCATATATACAATGGAATATTACTCAGCTATCAAAAAGAACGATTTCTCAACATTTGCTGCAACATGGACAGCACTGGAGGAGATAATGCTAAGTGAAATAAGTCAAGCAGAGAAAGATAATTATCATATGGTTTCACTCATCTATGGAACATAAGAAGTAGGAAGATCGGTAGGAGAAGAAAGGGATAAAGAAAGGAGGGGTAATCAGAAGGGGGAATGAAGCATGAGAGACTATGGACTCTGAGAAACAAACTGAGGGCTTCAGAGGGGAGGGGGGTGGGGGCAATGGGATAGACCGGTGATGGGTAGTAAGGAGGGCACGTATTGCATGGTGCACTGGGTGTTATACACAACTAATGAATCATCGAGCCTTACATCGGAAACCGGGGATGTACTGTATGGTGACTAACATAATATAATAAAAAAAATTATTATTAAAAAAAAAAGAAAAAAGCCAGAAAACTGTTAGCTTTCTTTAAAATAGAAGTAGATTTTCATCACCTCTACTACCATTCACCAGGTCTGTTCTGTGTCCATCATTTCTCTCCTGTTTCACTACGATGAGCTTTTACACATCTCCTTCTTATTCTCTTGCTCACCACTCCCATATGTCTGTTAGTCCAGAGTGAGCCTGCACGGCCCCAACGCAGGTCATGCCACTACTCTGCCCAGAATCGGCACTGTCGGCGCATCTACAAACCCTCTCCTCACACCTGAGTCTCCTTACCTGCTCTGCTATCTCTGTTTCACAATGTACTGATCTCTTCCTACTAAAATTACAATTTTTTCACTTATCATATTTATTGTTTATTTTATGCCTTCCATTATTAGAACAGAAGCTTTGTGAACTAAGGAATTTTGGAGTGTTCACTAACGTAACTCAGATGTTTAGTACATTGCCTGTACATGTAGACACTTAATAGTTTTCTAATCAATGTATATCTGAGAATTGAAAAATAGATCTACCATTAAGGAGGGCATGTGATGTGATGAGCAGTGGGTATTATCTGCAACTGATGAGTTATTGAATACTACATCTGAAACTAAGGATGTACTATATGTTGGCTAATTGAATTTAAATTAAAAAAAACAGAAAAAGAAAAATAGTCCTACATAGGGAGAGAGATCAATGCCATTCACTACATTAACATGTGTTACATACACATACGAACTTAACAGATGTTGACAACTTTTTACTTTAAAAAAGGTCTCAACAAATTATAAGTAGGAGAAAAATTCCCCTGCTCCATTAAAGAAAGAAATAGAAAACATCATGCTTTATTATGAAAAGAGAAGCATTTCATTAAAATTACAGAAAGGAAAAAAGATGCTCACTTTCATAGCTATTACATATTTTACCGAGTGTCCTAGGAATGTAGTAAAACAAGGAAAAAAGAAAACATGTAGGCCAGGATGGAGGAGATAGTCATTAGGCAGGATTGTTACTTAACAGAAAACCAAATAGAATCAACTCTTGAAATACTAGGACTAAGTTCATGGTGTAACAGGATAAAAAAATCAACATACAAGAATCAGTAATTCTCCTATAAACCAGCAATGACCAATTAGGTAATTTTAGAAAGAACATTAAAAAAATGTATTCAGAGAAAAGACTGTGAAATGCCCCAGGAATAAGCCTAACAAGAAATACTCAAGATCTTTATGGAGACAACTGCAAAATGTCTCTCCCCCCTCTCCCCTCTCTCCCCTCTCTCCCCTCTTCTCTCCTCTCCCTCTAATCACGCTGGGGATCTGTTGTTTAGTTAACACCGCAGGCAGTCCTGTCCTACCTCCATCTGTGGATCCACCTGAAAAGGAGCTCTCTCTCAAGACATACATGGGGCTCAATTCCTCTCCTGATTCAACTCTGTTCAAACGTTACTTTACAGTGAAGATTTCCCTAACCAGAAGCGCACACATGCACTTTTATTGTTCTTTCTCCCTACACCCTACTTTATTTTTCTTCCAGGCACTTACCACCATGCAACATATTATATATTTGAATCTTAGGTGTTTTCTCTTTTCCTCCACTAACATAGAAGCTACTTAAAAGAAGGCACATTTTAATCAATGTTATATCCCCAACACCCATAACAGTGTCCTAAAAATAGTACGTGCTGAAAAAATATTTGCTGAGTGAAGGACATACAAGAATACCTGAATAAACTGAGATATTTACGTGCATGGGGGAAAGGTTGATGCTATAAGAAAGCTAATGATCTATATTTAACCTATAAATCCACTGCAATCTTTTTTTTTTTTTTTTCAGAGAGAGAGAGCATGGGCAAGCACAAAGGGAGAGGAAGAGGGAGAAGCAAACTCCCCGCTGAGCAGGGAGCCCCAGCGCTCCAGGAGGGGCTCAATCCCAGGACCCTGAGATCACAACCCATGCAGAAGGCAGATGCTCAGACGCTCAACCGACTGAGGCACCCAGGCACCCCAAATCCAACGCAATCTTAATCAAGAGTCCAATAGAATGTTTTCATGGAACCTGACAAGGTAATTCTGAAATTCATACAGAAGAGTCAATGCTCAGGAATAGCTAAAGCCTGGAATTGTGTCCTACCAGATATCAAAATACATTACAAAGACGTACAAATTAATAAAACATGACATTGATTCACAATTAGACATTTTGATCACTAAAATAGAATAAAAGAAGAACTGGGCCCATGGCATGTGAAAATTCTGTATACGAGAAAAATCAACATTTCAAGTTGGTGGATAAAGGCTTCGAACTAGTTAACTTTTGAAAACTTAAGAAATGTAAAGTGCTTTACATACTTCTCTGTTTCATAAGATATATATTTCAATTCATCACATCACATACCTGAAACTTACACGATATTATATGTCAGTTATATCTCTATAAAGCTGGGCGGGGAAAGATACTAAAGAAAAGATAAATATGACTAAAGATTACTTTTACCTAAGCCTGCCTATCTCTTAGGCTTGTCGTGAGGATTAAATGAGCTGATACATGTTAGAGAACAATAAAATCTATTAAAATGTCCCTAACATTCAGTTTAGTATGAAGAATTATTTGACAATTTTATAATAATAAATGGAAAATTGATGACAACAATCAAATCTTAATCTTATCTTTTAGTCCTTAAATGTGTACTGAATCAAATCAGATTCTAGTCTTCCATTCTCTTACCTTGCTCTATTAGCTCTTAGTTTTTCTTATATCTTAATTTATTTTAATAATTGCCTCAAAAAGCAATCTGCCATGTACAAACACAACATAATTAAATTTACAATTAATTGCTTTTATAAGCCATTTTGAGTATGAAAAATGAAAAGGAACAGAAAGCTTCAACCACATTTTTTCAGACTGAAGTAATTTACACATAGCCAGGTACGTTCCCCTAAAGTTGCATGGATTGGTGTATCTGTCTACTTAAGACTAAACCCTTGCTGGGAATATAAATTGTTACAGGAAGCAAAAAGTGGCTTTCTTTACTTTAACTGTGAAGAATTACCTAACAAATATATGTATACCTAATATATATATATATAATACATTATACATTAAAATTATATAATATTGTATATAATATTATTATATATTATATAATATTGTATGTAATATTATTATATATTATATATAATATTATATTATATATAATATAATATTATTATATATTATATATTAATATATATTATATATTATATAAATATTATATATATATATTTTTTTCCTAACAACGTCTACCTGAAATGGTTTCTAAATCAGTACTTACTTTAAATTTTATTCTAAAGAAATAAAAATGTATGGAGGACAGATTGGGGCAGTGATTTGTCAAGACAACTGAAGCCACAGGATAAATCTAATGCATCTTCTAGGCCTAGGATATAAAATGAGCCACGAATAATCAATAGTGACATAAATACAGAAACGACCACACGTCAAAATAAATTTGAAACCTCTTTATTTGAAGAGTAGTGGTGGGCAACTGATTCAGAATTGCAAGTAAGATAGCAATGGTTTGTCTAATTAATAGGGACTCTCTAAATTCAATTTATATAACCACCTAGAATAATTATAGTGCTCAGAAGAAGCTGAAAGAGTAATAACACTATAAAATCCAAGGCAAAATGGTTTTTAATGCATACTGGAAGAAGCTTTGGTTTCGTAATGATTAATAATCATCACCTAAAATAACATAGTTTGTCAAAGAATTTTATTCATCTTTCAAGTGACTGTAGAGCAGTAATACATCCCTGAGGTTTAAAAGAAAAAATTTCTCTTGGCTTCCTTCCCGTAATACACTCTTGGAGTCTTGGAGAGAGGAGCAACAATTTTAGCCTCAAACCTCCCCAACTAAAATCTCTCACCCTGTGTATGAAAGTCAAGGATTATTTGTCACTTCATCTTCACGTCTGAGAAAATATCAATAAAGAAACACATTCATAGAAATTCCAGTCACGGATATAAGCCGAGTGAAAAAGGCTGGGTTTTTAGGAGTAAACACCATTCTAATGTGTTTTGTTAAAATAGGAAAATATATTAAGGGTTATTATAAAAAATTAGATTTGCTAATGATATATAAAGAACTCTCAGATGTTAACCATAGTCCTTCCACAAAAATAGAAATTGTTAATCACCATCTTAATTGAGTTACTCATGGTGAGTCATCATTTATGTGGGCCTAATGTGATCTGGGAAAGTCTTGCTCGTGTTTATATTTTCAGGAGGCCTCCAAACCACCCCCTTCAAACTGAAAGATACAACAAAAAGAGAGACAATAGGGAAATGGAGGTAGAAAATGCCACAGGGATTCTGTGTCACCTGGGAACTCCAATCACTGAATAAATTAAGTGGGACTGGCCTCTAACAGAGAGATGGTTGAAAACAATTAATTAAGGGACGCCTGGGTGGCTCAGTCGGTTCAGCATATGCCTTTGGTTCAGGTCATGATCCCAGGGTTCTGGGAGCGAGTCCCGCATCGGGCTTCCGGCTCATCAGGGAGTCTAATTGCCTGCTCTGCCTGATACTCCCCCTGCTTGTGCGCTCGCTCTCTCTCTCTCTCTCTCTGAAAAATCAATCAATAAATAAATAAGTCTTAAAAAAAGAAAAAGAAACCACATAATTAAAATCGTGATTTTATGTAAAATTTCATAAAAGGAGGGTGTTACAATGTGGCTTCACAAGTGACTGGAACTGTTCATTTCCTAGGAATTTCCCATTGGAAGAAAAGGGCATCTCTTCCTTTCTCTCTTCTCACATTTACATGTATCTTACCTGTACATAAAACTTTTTGCATATACATTTACACATGCTACACGCACATCTTTCTTTGAAGATACGTAAGGAACGTGCAGAATATCAGTGGGAGAGGGATCTTACATCACCAAATAAAACAAGAGGCTTGGTTAGATCACGTCACTATGATGACAAAACAATATGGGTCCTAGCCTCTCCATAGCACAAGGACAAAATAACAAAATTGAGGCTAATTAGTAGGCAGTGTATTTCTTACCTGTCCCTTAACGTACATCTCAAATACCATGGGTTCCACAAAAACAGTTTGATGCCTACCTCAGCCCATTCAGCTTCTCCTGCTGTAATCATACAATTCAATAGTGCCTGTTATTGGTCAGACACCTGTCGGGTAGGTTAATACATATAATTTTCCCTCACCCCTCCTTACACTGCCCTAGTCACGCCGGCTTCCTTCTCATTACTCCTCGATGTTAACACGGCAGGCACAATCGCATTAAAGGTCTAAGACCTAGCTGTCCTGTCTGGAAGGCACTTCCACCAGATATGCCCAGGGAAGTCTAACTCCCTTGTCTTTCCTAATTACCACCTTCTCAATAAACATACCTGACTTCCTTGCTGCCTCCCACACTTGCAAATGCCCAGATCCTGCCCTACTTATCCTTTTTCCATCTGCTAATTATCATCATCATAACAGACTATTCACTTATTTACTATGTCTATTATTAATTACCTATCCCCTCCCCTTTTAGAATGTAAGTTCCATGACAGCAGGAATCTTTTTTAGTTCACTGCTGTATTCTAAGAGCCCAGAACGGTATCTGACACATAGTAGGGGCTCAACAAATATTTGGCGAATGAACGGATGAACACAATGTCTCTAAGCCTCACACAACCCACCAGATAGGTAACGCCTTCCATTGAAGATAAGAAACAAAACCGTAGAAAGATCAAGAAGTGGTCCAAGGTGACATGACCAGCAAATATTGGGAGCAGAACTACTACTGCACTGATCTAGGGCACCTACGTTCTTATATCTACTACTTTGACCGCAAAAGTGACACTAGTGCTGTGAGTGCCTCATTTTCCTCACCAGCAGACTGTATTATGTTCAGTAAACACAGGAGTATTCTAATAAAATGGGGCAGTGACCCTAAGCGGAAGCCAATTTTTTGACATGTTATAAAGAATAGCATTAAGGAATTTGGATGCTCCATAAACATGAAAGAGAAGAGAAGGAGGAACAGGTCATAACCATCATTTTTTTAAATGTTTTTTTATTATAGTATGTTAGTCACCATACAGTACATCCCTGGTTTTTTATGTAAAATTCGATTATTCATTAGTTGCGTATAACACCCAGTGCACCATGCAATACGTGCCCTCCTTATTACCCATCACCAGCCTATCCCATTCCCCCACCCCCCTCCCCTCTGAGGCCCTCAGTTTGTTTCTCAGAGTCCATAGTCTCTCATGCTTCATTCCCCCTTCTCATAACCATCATTTTTATCAGCAGTTCCAATTTTCAGAAAGTAAGCTATAAAGGGGGAAATGGTAGTGTAAATTAATAGTCCATTTGCTGGCACCACCATCCTTAAGAAAGTCAGGTCAAAGAACCCACCTGTCATAAGAGCCTACACATTCCCAGTTCCCTTAATTTTTCTTTAGAAGAATGATATCTTATATTCTTATTCCAGTCTGTGGGTACTAGTCTAGAAATGGACTTGAAATTAAACAACACTTCTAAAGTTTGACAATCTAGAAATCAACGCCGTGAATTTACCCAACCTTTCTTTGTGTCTTTTTTCAGCTTGAGTATGAAGTACTACTGCACTGAAAAAAGTATTTTTTAGAAGTTATCATGAAGCTGGGGTTTTTGATATTTCCTTTATGTTCCCTTCTTTTACTACTTACAGAATTAGGAACAACTTTAAATTACATTTAATACCCAGCCACTGTATTACTACACTACTACTAAACGTAGAAGTGTTTATATGTAGAAATACACAAGTTCCCCTTATAATCTGGCAATTAATACTGCCATATGAGATATTACAAGGAGGGAACATATGTGATGAAATACTCATGAGAATACTCACATTTCAAGTGTTCACACTTTGCCATTTGAGCAGTGAGAATAGAAAGTGAATTCTCAAGCATAAATTATGATGCATATTCCCATTAAAGTTTGGATTTTACATTCCTTGAGAACAGGGCCTTTGTGTCTTACTCATCTTTGTAATTTCAAAGCTGAGCCAGTACCTGGCACAGAACAGACATTCAATAAATGTTTATGGAATCAGATCAAGACACCACAGTTCTCAACCAGAGATCCACCCCCCTCTGGCTCCAATTAAACAATATATGAAGAGTAACAATCTTTTTATTTAATTAGCTATGTGACTTTATAACTGGCCAAAACTCTTGTGAGGTTCCTACCAATGATTTGGATAGAACTAATTTTGTTTTTTATCTTTTCTGAGTTGAATTAATGCCATCAGCTCACTGCATAAATCTGCATATTCTTCTAAGTCCTTCCTTCTCTATTAACTGAAAGAGGGGACTATATGTTTTGGCACACACCACCCTGAAAAAAATATTTAAGGCTTGGGGCACCTGGGTGGCACAGGCAGTTAAGTGTCCAACTCTTGACTGTGGCTCAGGTCATGATCTCAGGGTTGTAAGATGGAGCCCTGCGTCAGGCTCCATGCTCAGTGGGGAGTCTGCTTGAGATGCTCTCTCTCTCCCTCTGCCCCTCCCCCCACTCACTCTCTCTCTAAAACAATAAGCAAACAAATCTCTTTAAAAAAAAATACGTAAGGCTTGTAAGTGTCCCAAACTGCTGTCACTTGTAGAAGAAATCTGATGAATAAATACCAGAGCAAGAAATGGAATACTCATGGGTAGTATGCTTATTTTCTTTCACTATAGACTTTTCTAGGGTCACAAATGCCATGAAAATGCACACATGATATTTAAACAAGTGAAGGCAGTAAAAGTGAAAGTGGAATTGTTTATGTCCTGAACTCCTTTGGAATAAGAGCCATATACTTATTTCTCTTCGTATCCCAATGTTGAACACGTTGGCCCTCAATTTATGATGAGGTAAAAGTATAAGGAGAGAAAAAATGTTATTCCAAAAAAGGATTTACAAAGGTCAGCTGTTCTTGGGAGTACCAACAGTTTGATAACAATCGGTGTCAAATAAAAGTACTGAATTCTTTTTATTAAATAAATTTAAGGTACTATGAAAGCATTTTATGTACATTACCTCATTTAATCTTCAATGCAACTTTAGTAAGAGAAAGGCATTAAAACTCCTATTTGATATTTGCGGAAACTGTGGTTTAAAAACGAGCAACTTGGGGCGCCTGGGTGGCTCAGTCGTTGAGCATCTGCCTTCGGCTCAGGGCATGATCCCGGAGTCCTGGGATCGAGCCCCACATCAGGCTCCTCCACTGGGAGCCTGCTTCTTCCCCTCCCACTCCCCCTGCCTGTGTTCCCTCTCTCCCTGGCTGTCTCTTTCTCTCTGTCAAATAAATAAATAAAATCTTCAAAAAAAATAAATAAATAAAAATAAAAATGAGCAACTTGCCCAAGGACACCCACACAGTACATAGCACACCCAGGATTTGAATACAAGTATAGTTGAAGCTCATATTCTTAACAACCATACCCTGAATAATTGGTTACTGGGGAAGACACTGAAAGGAACACTACTGCTGTTAAAAAAAGGTCAATTAATTTCTCCAACATCCAAATTCCTTAATATTATTCCTTATAACATGGGAAAAAATCGGCCTCTTCTTAGGGTCATTGCTTCATTTTATTAGAAAGAATAACCCTGGTGTGAGAAGGAATTAACTTCAGGAGAAAAGGCTTAACTGTCAGAACACTAAAACAATTAAGTCTGTTGTATCACCGAGGTGCCTTTTCTGATTTTCTGATGAGAAAACAATCTTTCCCCACTGCCATATAAACCCTGGATTCTGTTCTGAAAACCTCCAGGCCAGAAAACACTACTAATAGGATTTGAGAACACAGAGAAGCTCTGGAAATGAAAGGTTTGCTTAGAGAGAGAAGCACGACCCAACAGAGCGCCGTGCCAGTATGCTGTCAGTGCAGCACAGGTGCAAATAAACGCTGAGACTCAGAAAACAGTCTTATTCTTTATGGCTCTCAATCCCAGCAAATGATTGATTTAATTCAGCTGTAAGGGGACAGGTCCAAACAAAGCTAAAATAGCAGAGCCCACTGGGTACAAATAGCAGAGCGCATCCAGTACATCTAGGCAATTTTCTATCAACTTGATCACTGAGAAGAGTCCTGAAAGATCCAGACGCAATTCACATGGGAGGTTCAGTGGTTTGCTTTCTAGAAATGTAAGAAATTAGGCTTTGAGGATCCACACCAATGAAATAGGAATACAAACTAACATAAAAATTGGAACTTACACTACAGTTTAAAATGTTTAACTTCTAGCAGAGATGATAGATTAGAAAACGAAGACCCTTGTTTTGCCCCAGTAACACAAGACCTCTGTTACTCCTGTTACATAGTTTTACATTGTTATATAGTTTCTTTTGTTCTGTATTGAGCTTCCTAGTTATTTTTTTTAAAGAATTTATTTATTTATTTGACAGAGATAGAGACAGCCAGCGAGAGAAGGAACACAGCAGGGGGAGTGGAAGAGGAAGAAGCAGGCTCACAGCAGAGGAGCCTGACGTGGGGCTCGATCCCAGAACGCCGGGATCACGCTCTGAGCCGAAGGCAGACGCTTAACCGCTGTGCCACCCAGGCGCCCCTCCTAGTTATTTTTGATGAGACTGAGCTCTGTTCATCTCACTGCAAGACCAGGAAGCACTTACTGCTCCCTACTCAAATTTATCCTCACAGCGGAGGTGGGGGGGGGAGGAAAGAAAAAAAAAAAAAAAAAAACCTTTACTTTTTGCATTGTCTCAAATACAGTGCTTGCCAAAAATATCAGTGCATTCACACAAGCGCTGATAATTAATGATGTGATATCAACTGAAATCTATACACCTCTTTACTCTAACGGTAAATTCTGCCCTGAAGACTGAAAGTGTTCTGCAGATGAGAAATTTATCTACATCAAAATCCAGCATAATACCAGGCATAAAACCCTTTCTAATTGTACATGTAAAATCCTGCTTAATACTGGGTCTGACTATTTACTGGAAATGAGATGAGGGAAGAATTTGCTCAATATGCCTGCCTGAAAATGGAACAAGCATTCTGATTTGGTGCTCCCTTGTTGACCCATTTTCACAAATTCATTTAACTACTTGGACATCATCCTCTTAATTCTTAAAATCCAAAGCACACCCCGTATTATTTAATGCCTTAACATTCCTATGCCTTTTTTCTTTTAACATCTGGTTGCTCTTCCATTGAAATTCCTTTCAAGGGACTGAACTGGAACTTGGATTACTGCAAGAAGCATCCTATTAACATTCAAGGATTTGGTTCCTAATCTTTCTATCAAAAAGGGGGAATACTTTTCAGCATGAGATGGGCCATTTAACCTTACTATTCCTCTGCTTTTCCTCTACCTAAGGGATCACAGTGTACTCCAAGGCAGAAAGTATTGCTTAGACATCAGGTTAACCTATATTCTAATCCTTAGTATATGTGTGATTTGGAGGCTTTATTCTCTTTGTCTCATTTTCATCTGAGAGAGATTAATAATGTTATATTGTGAACTGAATTAAATGAGAAAATGTTTGTGAAAACTCAGTAAACTTTCAAGTGATTGACACGTAAGTGACAGTTACATGGCCTGGTTCTGTGTCCTATTAAGATGAAGTTATTTCTGTAATGTTGGGGTAGGTAAGGACAGTTTTATTAAAAATGGCTCAAAAGTCAAAAGAATCCATGAAAGAAGAGGTTTGACCACATAAAATTTAAAATTCCTGCATGCCAAATAACAGATTAATAAGTAAATAAGCTGTTAAAACAAGACTGAAGAACTAACCATCATCTGGGAAATATATTCACAACATACAGAATAAATAGAAGACTCATATCCTTAATGTGCAAAAAAAAAAGGGGGGGGGAATAAAAAGTCAGCAAAAAAAAACTGCACACTAACAAAAATAATGGATAGAAGACATTACAAGGTAATTTGCAAAACATATACAAATGGTCACTGAACATAATAAGTACATTCACTCCCACTAAACACTGAGTATCAGAAATTAAAATTAAAAAGTTTTTCAACTATCAGACAGGCAAAGATATTTTTTAATTGACAGAATCAACAATGGCAGGAAGTAAAAGAGGGGGACACACTCAAAATATACTGGTAGAGGGTAAATTTTTACAGCCCTTATTTGGTACTATAAACCCAAATAAAAAATATGAATGTCATTTGTGTCAATAATCCCACTTCCAGAAACTTGCTCCCAAGTAGTAAAATGTCCACACACCAACGTATTTGTAGAAATCACGTTTACCATAACATTGTTTGTCATGTAAATATTGGAAGTGGTTTAAATGTTCATCAATATGGAATTGCTTAAATGAAGTCTGGCATAGCCATACAGAGTAGCACCATATTCAAAAGCATGGCATGTACTTATAGTCACTGCCACAGAAAACACACCCCAAATACACCACGAGCATAGGGATAGGTTACAAGACAACAGGCATAGTATAGTCTCATTTATAAAGATGCTATCCATACATACATACATGTGCATAGAGAAATCTCAGAAGGCATATCCACCCAAATATCCGTAGGCAGTAGGACTTTGAGTGATTATGATTTCTCATTTGTATTTTCTGTATTGTTTCATTTTTCTTCACGAGTATGAATTATTTTTATAATCAGATAAAAAATAAAGCTATTTTCATATTAGAAAACAAATATTATAGCTACTTCCCTAGAGATGATATTTTAATAATGATATAAGTGCCCTAGGTTTTTCTGTATATTTTATAAAGTTTGAAAAGCTGGGATCCACAGGGAGAAAGGGGAAAACATAAATGGAAGTTACAGTGTTGCCAAGATGATTAAACAGTGAGCATCACACATTCTGGCCTAGAGTAAGACTGCCTAACCAAGTTTCATGTCTTACTGGCTGGGCGTAAGTTACTGAATCTCTCTGTGTTCAATTTTCTCTCTGCTATAAAATATGAGTAATAATATCACTTAACTCATAAAGTTATCATGAGGATGAAATGAGTCAATTTATGTAAAGCACTTAGATTCATACCTGACATCCCAGAAAAAAATGTCAGCTGTTCATTGTAAAACGAGATAATGTGTAGAATCATCCTTGCCCATCATGAAAGTACAATAAATATTTACTATTGTTATAATCTATCTGCTCATCATATGTCACCTAAGGACACCGAGAAGATGAATCATTTTCTCTGTCTCAGAATAAGAAGGATCAAACAGTCTACTGAACATTAATACATTTAAATATAGCATTTCCAAACCAAGGATGGAAAGAGAGGTCAATAAAGGTTTAGGAAGGCATGCCAGAGAGCCAGAGTCCCAGGATAGCTGAGGTTGTCCAATCTTAGCAAGGTGATATCAATTACTTTGACAAATCAATAAACTCCTGTAGAAAACTATTACTAATACCTTACACCTATACAGTGCATGACAGTTCGCCGGGAGCTTGCCCATCTCCACAATGGGTTGGCAGTGTTTCTGATCACCATGCCAATTCAGTGGGGGAATGGAAACTGGTGTTTGACCATCACTTTAGGACACCAACTCCCACTGGGGTAAATAATACAGGGGAGCAGGAGGCCTAGGAAGAACGGTGGAGAGAAATGGGGACAAGAAGGCAGATATCAGGGAGAGGAGCCAGGAAAATGAAAACACATTCTGAGTGCAGTAAAGAAAATGGGAAAAACAGAACCTCTCGAGTTAAAGCAGGGATGGAGGGATGGGGTCAGCTTCTTCATCCTTGTATTCCAAAGTACAGAGTGTGCTAAGGGCTAGATACACAATGAGGTACAGAAACCCTCATGTGGCCACTGTGTGGGGCCCTGCCTGCTCACCTGCTGACCCTTCAGAAATCTTCAGCTCTCCAGGGCAACTTAAAAACCACTGAACTCAGTGTTGTTCTGTGTTAAAAAACAAAACAAAACAAAACAAAAAAAATCCTCAAAATAAACTTATTTAGGGGGTGTTCTCATCAAGCAAAAAAACAGTCTTGAAAACAAGACTCATTAAATGGAATGAATGGAATTAAAGGAATTAAAGGGAATAAAAAGCAGAGCAAAAGGAATACAGTCAATGATGCTGTGATAGCAACGTGATGGGAAAGATGTCAGCTACACTTGTGGTAAACAGAGCATAACGTATAAACTTGTCAAATCACTAAGTGGTACACCTGAAACTAACGTAACATTGCGTGCCAACTATATTCAAATAATAAATAATAAATAAGTAAATAAAATACCAATAAATTGTATCTAATAAGTAAATGAAATAAAATATGTAAATGAAATACCAGTAAATTATTCAAAGCTGTTAGATATTCTAAAATGATTTCATTTTCTTTCCCTTCCCTAACTACTACTAATAATTTATCTCATTATGAACTCAGTTCTGGATTTACACAAAAAGAAAGAAAAATACTGTCTGAAAATAAAAATCAAGTAAAAAGTACAGAAAGTGATACATTACCAAAATTCCTTAAGTCCTGAAAATAAAAATCAAGTAAGAAGTACAGAAAGTGCTACATTACCAAAATTCTTTAAGTCAGAGGTCATGCATTCATTTATAATTTTGAAACATCCTTATTACACAAAGAAATTATGCAAACTGCAAAAGAGCTTTTTGTTTCAATAAAGCAATTAAGTGCATGAATTGTTCTGTGTTATCACTTAAAGACAGCACAATTAATTTGTCATTCCTACCAAAGCCCATGTGCTTTTGTGTGGCTCTCTATCTTTAGCTATCTCAAAGCACTTTCCCAAACATTTATTTTTATCCTTTGTTGTAGAGCTGCAAAACGTGTTCTATGGCAGACTGGAGAAGCTGACATTATTAGTTCAGAAACAAAAAAATGGCCAAATGTGGCTCAGCATGTCCCATAATTAAACACAGTTGCAGGGACATGGGACTCCATTTTCATTCTCCAGCTACCAAAAACATACCACAGAGTAAAAATAGGAGCTTAAAAACCTATCACTTCTCTAAATAAATGGAAGCTAAATTATGCTTGTCCTTTAAAATACAGGAAAGTGTTATTTGTATTTTCATGACTTTGTGGGTAGAATCTCAAAACCCTAATTGAATATGAAATGTCTAATAGACCACTGGTGATGAGAAGAAAATGCCTAGAAATTGAGCATGATGGAGAAAACGTTTGGAGACAACTCCAGCCAGGTAGGACCCAGTTTTGAGTCATCAACATTCTGGGAAATCTCAACTAAGCCTACAATTTCTCTTGGCCATAAATGAATTGCAGAAGCCACACCCCTCTGGACACGGGAAGAGCAGACAACCACCCCAGGGAAAGCATAACACCAGAGAACCACGCTGGCCCAGCTCTCCACCCTTCCTCCCGTGGCTGAATCAAGACTGACCTGTCTCTCAGAGCCCACCAGACTGGTTGTGACCTGATTCCAGAACGGATAAGGACAGGTCTTTTCACCTGCTAGCCTTCTGAGTCAAGATATAATGAATAAAATACATCTTACTTTGCCCCCTTTTGAAAGGGACAGACACATTGGTGGCTGGATTTTGAATATTCGGAGAATAACAACAGTAAGTTTTATGCTTAAAAGCTTAAAACATGCTCATGTTTTCTTTTATCTGACCTTGTAGCAACTCTGTGACATACACAGGACTGCACGATGAAACCTATGACCAGTGTTCCTGTGCTGGCTTATTCTAGGACATAGTGATGCAGAGGCTATACATTCTGGCTTTCACTTTATACAGTGCATTTGGGTATCTAAATTGTACTTCGAGATTCAACTATATAAGGTAGTTTTCCTTTGGTGTCCCTGAAGTCTTGAGAGTAGGACAAAGATTTTACTTGATATTGTATCCATGGGCCTTAAGATCTATATTTATATCTATAGCCACCTCTCTCTCTACCTCTCAAAAGACAGACAGAGATATCAAAGCACCAATGACACAAGTATGCATATACACATGAATTTGTATTATATAGTGGATATAATTATAAAATATGTCAACTAAGTGTTTGATCGATTAAAAGATGAATGAAGACTTACGAAATTCTTCCTTTTCAGTTAAGCAAAGTACTATAAGGAAAAAAAAAGGGGGGGGTGCCTCGGTAGCTCAGTCATTAAGTGCCTGCCTTCGGCTCAGGTCACAATCCCAGGGTTCTGGGATCGAGCCCTGCGTCAGGCTCCTTGCTCTGCGGAGAGCCTGCTTCTCCTTCTCCCTCTGCCCCTGCTTGTGTTCCCTCTCTGTCTCTCTCTCTCTCTGTCAAATAAATAAATAAAATCTTCAAAAAAAAAAAACAAAACAGATTCCCAACACATTAAGGATTGGCTGGCCTGAGTCTCTATGGACCACATTTTGTTGACTAACTGGAATTCAGATCTATCACAAAGTATAAGGGAGAGAATACCATGTAAATTACTCTGTGTTTAACTAAAAAACATATGCCTCCCTATCCCACTCCAAAACTAATTAAAGCACATATTCGTTTTAAATTGAAAATAAACCACAAAAGGTTTAAAACAAACTAATGTATGGCATTAAACCATATGGGCTCTCTTTTGTACAACTGCAGCTTGCATACTTAACTGTTCTTCTAAATGTTTCCTCCTCCTCCTTGAAAATTCTCAAAAAGTACACTGTTATATTTTTCTACTTGTGTACCACAATGAATATTCTTCAACATCAGATTTTTCTCAGCCTAAAATATATATTTATATACAATAAGGTATGTAATGGTATATAGAGGCATAAATATAGAAACAGGTAATACAGACACATATTCATTCTGCATTTCCCAGCTAGAAGATAGAGAAGTTAGAGTATTAACCAACCCCATCCCTCTCCCCCTGGCACATATACCTGGTGTCTTAAAGCCTTAAATTCCCAGTGAGTAGACACTCTCTTTTGTGCCTAAATGACAGGATGGTCCACAGTCTGGATCTCGTGCCCACCAGGCAGCTTCTAATCAACCCATGTGGACACAATTCTGGAATCTGAAGTTAGATTTCCAATTATGGATTTCCAGAGACGACAAATAGTAGTGCAATGGTGTAGTGGTTTCTGACACAATATTAAAGAAGAAAGAAAATGCCCACATTAGGGAAAATAAGATCTTGAACAATCAGAGAAAAGACCTTGCAGGTACTGGCATTTTTGTAGCAGTTAATGCACAAGGCAAAGAAATAGATAAGTTTTTCTTCTTGCCACTGCAGGCTTGCACAGGCTTTAAAAATGAGCAAAGCTACATACCGGGTGAATGCTCATGTCTCCTGAAATACCACACAGTAAACATTTCAAAATGTTTCAGGCAGGAAATACTGCAAACGGTTAGTCCATAACGAGAATACAGGGGAGAGAGGAAGGAAAAGGCTGCAAGGAAGGCAAGGAGGGTAGGCTTGCATCAGCGACCCTGCTCTTTAATTCCAGGAAATCAAAGTAATTCAATGCTAAGGAGCCTGATGAACTAGAAGGGTGTCTTTATAGCTGCTGTAATGAATTCATGAAAATTTTAGATGGTCTTCAGCACAAAGCACTATGTTGGATGCAGTTAAAGAAGTTGCCAGTATTTCAAGGCCTAAGCAGGGATTTTTTAAAATGCAGACAGTTAACTAGATTGTTAGGAAATCTAAAATCCCCAAAGAACCAATGTTTGAAAAAATGCTACAACGACAAATAGGAGAAAGAAAGAAGAGCCGCCACTGTTCTAGTCCATCGAGGCTGCATTAACAAACACCACAGACCCGGAGGTTTAAACCATAAAAGGGGATTTGCTTACAGTTCTGGAGGCTGCAACGGGGTTGCAGTATGGTCGTATGGTCGGTTCTGGTGACAGCTCTCTTCCTGGCTTGCAGAGGGCTGCCTCCTTGCCATGTCCTCACTCGGTGGAGAGAGAGCCCTATTATCACTTTCTCTTGTTATAAGAGCACCAGGTCTATCAGATCAGGACTTCACTCTTATGACTTCACTTAACCTTAATCATCTCCTTAAAGGCCCTATGGCTGATAAAGTCACATGGCGGGGGGGGGGGGGGGGCGGAGCGGGGGGATAGGGCTGGAACATAAGTATCTGGAAGAAACACAACTCAGTCTCCAGCACCTGCTTCGTGGGCTATGGGTCAATGTTTATGGATGATCCAAAGGAAACACAAGTCTTTGACTCCTGCTCTGCCTGTTCTCTACTTCAAGCAGAACACTACTCAGGCCAGAGTACAGATTATTATGAGCACTTGTGTGAAAGTACATAAACCTGACAGGAGACAAATTGATTTAAAAAGAAAACAAAGCATTAATAGCTCTAAAAGGTTCACGTGTTCTGGGCCCGTCAGATTTCATCCCAAGACACTGTGGAGAATCTGCCAAAGAATCAATTTATTTATTTCCCCCACCAACTCTATGAAATGGGTAATATTACCCATTTTACAGATGGGAAAACTGAGGCTTAAAGAGGTTAGAGTAAGAGCCTCTGCCCCCAAGATTCCATCAAATCTGCTCAAGAAGCGAAGCAACACCTTGATTTAAAAGTCCAACAATCAGTTCCCAGGTCTCATTCTGCTTGATCTGTAAGTGGCACTTCCCATGGTTGCTCACTTACTCCTCCTCGTTATATTTTCCTCACCTGGCCTGCAGGACACTTCACTCTTAGGTTTCTTCCTACCTCACTAAGTGCTCTTTCTCAGTCTCTTTGCTGGTTTTGCCTTGTCTTACCACTCAATATTCTAATGCCCAGGGCTTAATTCTTAGACCTCTTCTCCATCTATATTCAATCCCATGGAGTGTTCAGCCAGTCTCAGCCATATTTTAAATATCAGCTCTATACCAACATACCAAACATATGTTTCTAGCCAGAATCTCTCCCTTGAAATCCAGACTTCTCTCCCCAACTGCCCATTAGATATCTGTACTTATTGTCCAACAAGCATCTCAAACTTCACTCATTAGAATTTAACTTCTAATGCTATGATATCCTCCCCCCAAAAATCCCTCTGCTTCCTCCATAATCATTTCCATCCCCAGAGATGAGTAGACCAAAACAAAACAACTTTGAGTCATTCTTAATTTCTCTCTTCCTTTAACATCCCATATCTGAGCCGTCAGCAAATTCTGTTGGTTCTGGCTTCAAAATATAACTAGAATCTAACCACTGTATACCATCTCCACTGCTGTTCGTCAAGCCACCATCATCTCTCAGTAAGATTACTGAAACAGCCTCCCTGAGTTGTCTCTTCCTTCCCTTGTCACCCTAGAGTTTACTTTCAGCATAGTGGCCAGAGGGCCCCTGTTAAAATGCCAGATCATGCCATTTCCTGCTCAGAACCATCTAGAAGTTCCCATCCACAGGCTAACAGGGTTTCCAGGGCCCTGCATGATCCGGTCCCCAGTACCTTTCTGACCTCATTCCACACCAGTTTCTCCCTAATTCACTCTATCCCAGACTCTCCAGTTACTCAATTTATAATGGGGACACAGCCCTTAATCATGATACTTTTAAGCCTACTTTTTATCACTAATCATGAGATTTTTATTAGTTGCCCTTCCCCTGCTTTAAATTGATGTAGGCAAAGTTCTATCTGACAATAGAAGAGTCCCAAATACCAAAATAGTGAGACATTTTATTTTCACTCCTGCTGAGCCAGGTAGGCCTGTACTCTATAAACCTATTTACTTGAGACTTAAGCCAAAGATTTTAAAGGCAGTGCTTATATAACAATGTTCACAAGATAGAGCTTCACAGGAATCCCTGTGATTTTCACTGCAAAGCAGCTTTCATCAAAGGCACATATGTTCCCATCCTACACCGACTGCCTCAGTGAAGCGTTCCAGCTGACAGTATTCCAGCCCCAACACAAACTGAGAAACACCTATAACAAGTTTATCAACCAAATCCAAGCGTCACTGTGTGGAACTCACTGTTGACTACAGGATGTATTTATTAAAGGCTGACAGAAGAAGAATTTTAGCCACTGCTTTGAATGTAGCCCATAGTACTGAGAATGGTTTTTCCTCTCACTCCTTTATTGCTGACCACTTCTGATCCTAAGAGTAGCTGACTTTAAGAAATTGAAGATATCTGGCTTCATCCATGATGCTGGTAAATTGCACACTTTCCTTAAATTCTAAAGTAGAA
This sequence comes from Ursus arctos, assembly GCF_023065955.2. NCBI lineage: Eukaryota > Metazoa > Chordata > Mammalia > Carnivora > Ursidae > Ursus > Ursus arctos. The sequence goes on along the minus strand of NW_026622930.1, from coordinate 36,180,547 downwards.
ACCTATATGAAAAAGTTAGACTCCTGACACAATCTGGCTAACAACATAGACTGATCATTTTTACAGGGTTATTCTGTATATACAAGGGATTGGGGAAAGATGCCCTGTTGGAGACGGGCTTGAGGATGAATGTAGTATCACAGAAAGCCTGACTTTCATGAATACAGAAGGAAGAGCACCAGAGAAAATGACTGAGCAGAGGTTGTCATAATGGCACAGAACTTCCAAGGAACAGGGGCCAAGCAGCATAGCTGAGAAGCCAAGGAGATGGTGGAGTAGACTTACAGGCTAAGTAGACAGATACCATAGCAGTGAACTTCTGATGGGCTTAGCAAGGTTGAGGTATTTCCTACCAACCTAGTACCTTGAGACAAATGGTAAATAGCAGTGGGAACTTTTAGATTAAAAGGTATATAAATCTGGATAATAAACAAATGAAAGAAAACAAGAACCAGGAGACGGGACAGAACTATGCCAAAGGGACAGAGAGGCTCAACCAAAGATAGAGGACTGACCACATGTAGGCGTCTCTGTTTTCTCTCAAAATTCCATAAAATAACAGTGTGTTTTTTTTAAAGCCATAGAGCCACAAGAATAAAGACAATAGGAGAACATACAACAACAGTGAAATTTTGAAAGCTGGAAAACATAGAACAAGTAGTAACTGACTTAGCAGATCCAAGAAAGCTGAATCTTAAGCCAGCAAAAGGGAAACAAAGATTTGACCTAATGTGCTCTATGGAACCTTCATACATCCCAGGAATGGCTACAACCACTACCCCTGGAAGTGGGAGGGGGGCAAGGATGGAGCTCACCTGGAGGATTTTTTGATAACCTGTTTAAGAAGCAGATGGATGTCCATCTCTTATATGCCCTGCCTAATTCCACAGAGCCAGGCAGTTCCCTTTCTACCCCTCAGCAGACTGAACAGGGTCTCTGGACTGAGGGAAGACCAAAGAATAAAGGTACCATACTGAAACGGGGGGGGGGGGGGTATGTGAAAGTGTACATTTTAAATGTCAAACATTCAGCTCTATTCTCCATTCAGCTTCCAGAAATCTGAAGCAAGGCTCATATTCTGTAGACTAGAAATTGGAAAAATTCCTCTCTGGGGAAATTGACAACCCAACAGAAAAGATGTAAAAATACTGATATTGAGTATTCTCCACAAAATAAGCCAACAAATTTCTCTACATTAAGGCCACAGTCTTAAGTCCAGCCATATACAAACAATAAGGATTCCTAGACATATGCATAATGCCTCCAAGATGAGAAACAGAGACCAAAACCAGCAAACCAAAAATCAATTTGAAGGATACAGAGACTATGTGGGGATCTGACAACTATCCTACATCCTCAGAGAAGGTAGAGAAAATTTTGAACCAATGAAGGAAAAACAGGGTATTATAAGAAGGAACACAGAGAACTCAAGAGCTCTTGGAAATTAACAGAAATGAAAACTCAGTAGAAAGATTAGAAAATAAGCTTGACAAAAACTTCCAGACTATAAAGAAAAAAAATAAACAAAAACAGAAAATTGTAGGAAGGGAATAAGAAAATTAGAAAATCAATCCAGGAGATTCAATACCTAAATAATAGGCATTTTAATAAAGAAAAAATAGGAATTTATCAATAAAATAACTCAAGAAAGTTTCCCAGAGGTGAAGAATAAATATTTCCAAATGATTAAACATACTCATTGAGAATCTAGACGAGTAGATGAAAACAGACCCATACAAAGAGACATTGTCATAGTATTTCATAATGCTGGGTACCTAAAGAAGATTCTAAAGTTTTCTAGAAACAAAGGGAGAAGAAAAACATATTTATAAGAATCAAGACTCGAACAGAATCAGTCTTCTAAATAATTCCACTGAAAACTCAAAGACGAAGAATGCCTAAAGATTGTCATAAAATTATTTCTTCACATCTCTATCCAGATGAATTATCAATTAAGTGTGAGGATAAATGAAAGACAATTTAGGACATTACACAACCTCAAAAAAATTATCTTTTAGTCATCCTTTCTCTGTAGGCTATTACAAGAGCTGTTCCGTCCAAACAGACGTAGGAAATAGAGGTCCACAAAAGAGAAAGGCAAAGGAAATTCTCAAGTTCACGGATGAAGGGAGACATTAGGTTCAGTTAGAGCTGCAGGTCAGGTCTATAGAGACTAGTCCAGACTGGGAAAAGTCAGAAGATTCCAAGGAAGCCTCCAAAGACAAGAAGTTGACAACTGCCTAGTAAAAGTGTATTGAGATGACCATTACATGATGGAGGAGAAGCATATGGAACACCAAGAAAGAAAATGACATAAAACCAAATGTTGTATGGGAAAATAATCATGGTAAACCATGTGACTCCACTGCAAATAGTGTTTGCATAGTCATGATAATGAAAAGAGACCATTGATTTAATTGAAATTATGATCTGAATATATCAAGACAACAGAAAATTGGAAAATGTTTATATGTTTACATAGTGGTGGTTAATGGACAGGGGACAGAAAAGAGAATTCTATTTTAATCTTCCAAAGATGGAAGTCAATAGATAATGACTAAAACTGAAAATTCTCTCCAATAATCATCCTATTTAGAGATAAAAAAAACCAGATAATACCAAAAAAAGTGAAAATATTTTAAAGTGATCTCTCGAAAATGGAAAAATGTATAGGGAATTGGGAACTTCTATTTTTCAAAATAAACCTTATAACACTATTTGGCTCTTTATGTGCATATATTACTTTGATCTAAAAATTAAATTTAAAAAAATAGGCAGACAATCTGAATTACCACACAGATTAAATTAAAAAGAAGCCAGGAAAGCTAGAGGTCTGGAAAATATTTGGATTTCCTTCCTTTCCTCTGTGGGCCTTGGGTCCCTTCCTGTTTACCTCAGCTGTCATCTCTGGGGTTGTCATATTAACCAAATCCTATTCTTTTCTAACCAAATCATCTTCCTGTCTCTGGAAATCTCTCCAATGACTAAATTAGCAGTTAAAGTCACATAGCCTTAGAAAGTCTTTCCCCAAACATCAGAAGCCAAAGAAATTTCCCGGTGGGTGAATGACACACTAGAACACACTTGTTTCAAGATGCAAATCTCTCCAAAATACATGTATATGATTTTGTTTCTTTAGCAAACAACGACAACAACAACGAGAAGATTTATGCTTCTGATTTAGGTTGAAATAGTACTCACCTTATGTGGCCTCTAAGAATAGAATATCCAAACTTTATCATTAAATTCTATGTGTGGTACAGTTATTTCCAAACCATTTAAATCCCTGGTGCTTCTCTTCTAGAGCCAGTGAACAAAAAGGGATTGGGAGGTTGCAGTTCATTCATTTATGCCAGGACTCACACATGATTGTGGGTGAGGAACACACACACAAGTATTTTCAGTGCCTCTAACCCCTGGTTCTTCCTAATGGCCCCCCTCTGTCCTCCCACTGAAACAGGGGCAGTCATTTTGCAAGGGGAGTATGGATACAGCTGGGAACAAAGAAAGCCGTGTAGCTTTGAGTTTCAAATTGGACTTTTTTTTAAGCCCACAGCCAAAACAATCATCTTGAAAGCATAGATTTCCTTTGCAAGTGCCAGGCCCTCGAGACAGCAAATGGCTTTTTTGTTATTGTTGTTCTTGTTGTGTTTTATTTTTACTGTTAAAATCTTCGCTCTTTTCCCAGAAAACATTGGGGGAGGCGTGGGCAGGGAAACATAGGTGGGCAGAATAGAAGGAAATATAGATGAAAAAGGAAACTTGCAATAAGATAAGGGGAAATCTGAAAGCAACAGAGAAAGTGTATCCTGCTTCCCACCCAGAACTCTGGTATGTGTCAGACAAAGAGTAAGGAGTACAATCATAGTACAGATACAACATGAAAGACAACTTTGAAAGGTGGAAAAGAGTGAAGTGGGAGGTCACAAACTAAGTGAGCTCCCTATAGGAAAATGAAGTCAGCCACATATTCATGTATCTAAGTTCTATCATAGAAAAATTTAAACCCACCATTAAAATGCTTAGATCTGGAAAACTGGTGTAGTTTTGCTTTGCTCTGAATACACAGCCTTTTCAATATGGAGTATCAAAACCCATTCTCTCATACAAAAAGAATTTATTGACTACTTACTACGCTCCCATTGCACCAGGGATACAGAGGCGAACCAGATAGACAAGCTCCCTGCTTTCATGGCTCCCACTTTGACTGGGGAGACAAGCAGAAAATACATACAGAAAGAATTAAAGAACATAATTGTAGCCCATAATAAAAGGATAATGAGATATAAAGGATAGAGACACTTTGGACAGACTGAGGAACAAAGTCCTAGAACTTGCCATGCGTGGCAAGAAAGCAGAGAAAGGGGGCTCAATTCATCAATCTCTGATTACTTTTCCCACCACAAAGCTAGGAAGAATAAGTGAGTCTTTCTTGAAGAATCTCTTCCCTCTTGGCATCATCACCTTGGCTCCCTCCTGCCCCTGCCTGCCAAGCAGTGCCCCATGCTCCCAGTATTTTCTCTATCCTCTTGTGAAATCTCAGCATCTCTTTCTTCTTCGTTGTGGCAGTGAGCTAGTTTGCAGCTCAGTCCGTGCTGGTGTGCTGAAAAAGACTTGCAGCTTTCAGAGAACAAAGTGGCGGTTTCACAGTGGCCTTCTAGTGGGAAGGACGCACAAAACAGGGGCCATCAGGCAAAGTGGTCAGGGAGATATCTGGAAATCGTCTGGCTCCCCTAAATCACTCCTTGTAGGGAGACACTGCTCAGTCTATCAGGAGAGCAGCCCTGGATCTTTCAAAAATTTGTTCCCAATATCACACTTCCCAATATTTAAGAGACAGAGTAATATGATCCAGCAAAAGAAATAGGAAAAAAAAGCAGTCAGAGCAATGGGAGAGACACCACAGAGAGATAAACATCAAGAAACCAGAGATGTTTCTGCATGGATGAAAAAGTGTCTGTGAAATTTAGCAAATGTATTTCAAGTGGTGGAAGGGAAAGTCCACTTCTAACAGATAGCAAATGAAGATAAGAAAGTGAAGACACATGCTTTAGGAAGCTTGCCTAAAAAAAAGAAGAAGAAGAAGAGTTGGTAGTTAGATCATAGGCAAAGAGAGGGCAAACTTAAGTGTTCTATTCACATATGTGTATTTTTTTAGGATCGAATAGACACGAGCATGATTATGGGCTGATGAGAAAGAGCCCATAGAGAACTAGAGAGATGGAAAACACAGGAGAAACAAGGGCAAACCACTGGAGGAAATAAAACATCGAAGGACAAAACAAATCCATGAGGACACCCTGGACCATTCACACAACTCTAGACTCACCTACGGAACTGCCCACACAACATAACAAGTGACCATTTGCCACTTAGCACTGCAGTTGCTTGCGCCAAAAGCCTGAAATGAAATCCTGACCCTTGCTTTCTCTCGTACCCTCATATGTTGTGGGTCCTAACATTCCAACTACCACTGCCATCATCTCTCACCTTGACTAGTAACCTGTCTGCCCTCCGCCATCCTCAATCCCTTACAGCCCGTTTTCCACACAGCAGCCAGATTGGTCTTTATAAACCACAAGACAAATCATGCCACTCTTTGGCCACAAACCCTCAAAAGCCTTCCCATCTGACTCAGAAAAAAGTCACTCCTTGGACCTCGAAGGTCCTGTGTGGTTTGGCTTCCCCCTTACTCCCAAGCCGCTTCTCTCCTCCAGCCTGTCTTTGTAAGAGGATCGGGAAAGTCCAGAAATGCACGTCTGCTATGGCGACCCTTTCCTTTTTAGAGAAATAAAAGAAAGGCCATCTCCTGAAATGAAGAAGGTTTAGGAGAGGTGGGAAGAAAACATGTGAAAGTTGCACAAGAATAGCTACTCAGCAAAATGTGAGAAGGAGACGACCTAAAATAAGCAAAGATTTGTAAGATCACGAACAGTGCATTTTAGTGGCACCTGGTCACGGAGCCGCGGTTTACGCCAGCCACTGCCTGGCAGTCCTGAAGCAGGAACAAAAGAGGCAAGTAGATTCAAGCTGGGAATTTTTCGAGGCACAGTGCAGCAACAGGACAAAGGATGATGGAATACAAATGTTGGTGTGTGTCTGGGATGGGGGAAGAGTATTCTCTAGCTAGACCCTCCAAAGAGAAGGGAGTTGGGAAATACAACTACTATGGGGGTCTTTTGAGGCCTTTTCTGAGAAAACTGAAAGGGCAAAGGCAGCTCAGTGTAAGAGAAGTTCCCGAAGTCAACAGCACCTACCCCCAATTCTCATTACAAGAGTCAACACCCATGTCTTTTGTCAAAGTCTAACAAGAGGTATGAGCTTAAGTGTCCTTCCCTTACATTCATTTTAAGTCAGTAAGGCTCCCAATTACACTTTCACAGATTAAGACTTTTGGGGGTTGTTAAACATAAATTCAACTTTAACAAAGATGGTATCTAAAAGGGTAGGTCTAGAACTAGCTTCATAGAGAAGTCTTTAAAGCCTCCAGTATTTCCTGACAGTCAACCTAAACATAATTCTCATCCCATAAAAATCCTCCTATGTATAATCACGTAGCCCAAAGCTACAACCATGTACCTGGCACCTTTACTCCCAGGGAGGCCTAACCCAGTCATCACAATTTATATAAATATTAATAGGTAAGAAGTAGTCACTTAGGAACTGGCTTAGACATTGTTTCAAATAAAATCCCCTCTCTGAGCAAACCAAAGCAATTCTTAAATCCATACATAAGGCCTTCTGGGTATAACATTTATTTTAGCAAATTCTAAATATATTCATATACGGATTTGTTAGTCTTTCAGCCTTTGAAAAATTTTGTATTTTACTTCCAGCAAAATTAAAATCATATGTCAGCTGATCCTTGATATCACATACATAAGGATCACCTAAGTCCGCAGTGCTTTTTCTCTAGCAGAGCACAATTCACCTACCAGGTAACAACCTATCTTGGACAATATACACATTCATAGGAATCGACACAAATTTATTGGAAGGTTAGCATATAATCTCATAAATAAAATTCTTCCCTGACTAAAATCCCTGTTCTTAGAAAATGGGATTTCATAAAAACTTCTTTCCAAGTCAATTTTACTTTCTATCTTATAACATGAAAAGAAAACTCCACGTATATGTAATATATCTAATAGTCTAATTTAAATACATTTTACTGAACTCGAATGGTGATTCAGAAAAAAAGCATCACTGGCAGTGAAAAATACTGTGTACATGTAATCTACTTGCACTAGGTTAAAGGGTACTGATAAAATTATTTTCCTTCACACAAGAAAAAAAAAAGGTTTAGATCCCACAAAGGCAAATTCTCCATGTGATTCTCTCCCCTCAACTATCCAATGAAACTACTGCGGAAGGTCACCAATGACCTCGTGATGCCAACCAGACCTCCTGACTCACTGTCCCACTTATGGTGCTGTTCTCCCTTCCTTCTTGACATTCTCTCACCCTTTGTTGCAACAAACTCTTCTTCTGAAGTCATGCTACCTTTTTACCCCTCTCAGTTCTCTTCTTCAAGTGCCACCCTTCACCAGCTTCTATCTGACTCTACCCCGCACTCTCTTGACGTCACTTTCTCCACACTGTGATTCACAAAGAGATCTCACCACGCCTCACATCGCTAGAACCCCAAAACACACTTTTAACTGCCTAACCTAATACCCACCACCAACCGAACGACCTGCAGGCACCTGACACTCAACATGTTCCAAACAGAGCTATTCACTCCCCCCAGGAATGGCTGCTTCTTCTTTCCTATCTCAGAAAAGAAGTTCATCATTCACTCAGCTGAATTAGCCAGAAACTACCAGTCCTTTGGACTCTCTCTCTACCATACTTGACACATTTATCCACTCACCAATAACAACTTAAAAAAGCATTTCAGGAATTTTATATACAACCTATTTTTGAGTATTCCAAATAACTCTGCAATGCAGGGATCTCCATTTTATAGACGATGGTTTAGATAATTGATAATAATAAGTGAATGTGGGTTTATCTGACTCTCAAGTCACCGTGCTGTCTAGCTAGACTGTGGGAAGCTACGAATAGGCTCAATCTGGCCTGCCACCTTTAAAGTTTTACTGGAACATAGCCATGCTCATTTATTTATGTCTTTGCCTGCTTTAACACTACAAGAGAGACTTATGGACCGTGAAGCCTAAGATAGTTGTTATCTGTCCTTTTATAGAAAAAACAATTTGCCGATTCTGAAGCTCTGCCATCCTCCATAACCCTCCCACCTCGGGTTATTGCAACGGCCCCCTAACCGGTTTCTCTACCCGCAGCCTTGCTCTCCTCCAATCCATCTTCCACACTGAAGAATAAAGTTCTCATTCATCCCACAATCTTCAGGATAAAAGACAAATTCTGTATCAAGCTATGCAAGGCTTCTTGACATCATAGTTCCTTCCTTCCTCCCCATCCACATCTACTTTCCATTCAAGCCAAAGTAAAATACATGGAATTCCACAAAAGGGCCAAGCCATTTGGTTACTTTTTTCACATATGTTCTCTTTATTTCAAAAAGTACCTAAGTCCTACATGTTTTTGTATTCTAAGCTCAAGGGTCGCTTCCCCTAGAAATCTTCCCGCATTATTCAGGATAAGCTAGATAAACTTCTTTCATTCATTTAAATTATGTTTAATGAGCCTATCAACCAGGCATAATGCTTTGTGCTAAATATATAATGATGAATAGGATGCAGACCCTGTTCTTACCAGCCTTATAGTTCAGCCCAACTTCTTTATTCATCTGTTCAAAGCCTTAGCTCTTAGCTCATAGTATTAAGAGAGGTAAGATGGACATGAAGATGGAGAAGGAATGGAGATGGGGAAGGAGCTGCAGATGGAAATGGGAATAGAGACGGAGTTGAGGATGGAGATGGAATGGGGATGGAGATGAAGACAGGGATGAGGAGGAGGATGGGGATGGAGATGAGGATGGGGATGGAGATGGGGATGAGGAGGAGGATGGAGATGAAGACAGGGATGAGGAGGAGGACGGAGTGAGGATGGAAATGAAGACAGAGATGGGGATGAAGATAGGGATGGAGATAAGATGGGGATGGAGATGAAGATGGGGATGAGGAGGAGGATGAAGATGAGGATGGGGATGGAGATGAAGATGGAGAAGGGGGTGGAGATGGAAGGAATGGGAGAGAAAGAGATGATTATTGCTTCTCTTGTCTGACACTCACCATATCACTAACTTACTGAGGGTCAGAAAGTATCCAATTTGTCTCCTTAATAACAATACTACCAGAACACCTGGGACATCGCTGGATGAATTAAATAATTTTGAGTGATACAGAGATACAAGCTAGTTCCAGAGACCAAGTCCTTGCAAAGAGGTCAGGCTAGTTAATAGGCCACTGAGAAAATTTCCTGTTTTCTGGGAAAATTCAATCTTCAGAGAATCTGAGAGGTTTTGTGAAAATGTGACTAGGCATAAAAAGAAACATGAGTATAAAAGAACATTCCTGCAAAAGATATAAGTTCTATTCTGAATAAGAAACAGGGAATAAAGCGCACATCACGTAATCTTTTTCTAACTACTGGACTATACTTCTGAAAGTACTGAACCATGAAAAAAGGTACTTATAACCCTGAACCTTGTGTTCCACAAAATTTTTTTTCCTCATAGGATACTCAATTCATTAAAGAAAAGAGACAAAAAAAAAAAAAAAAAAGGAAATCTTTTTTACAAGCAGAGGTAAAGCAGACACAAAGAAAGAACTGACCCAGTTTCCAAAATAAACATTAAGCTTAAAAGTCTCTCCATCTGGCTGAATCTAAAACCAGAAATGCAAATCAGCACGTTCACACCCCACTTCCTACCTACACCACAACAGCAAGGACAAGAAAAAATTCAACATGTTACTTAATATTATGTCTCAGTCATCTCAAGTCTCATGTTAAGATTTGTAATTTTTTAATATTGGAAAAGGGCAACAGTTCACTTTTATGTGTTTTATTTCTTTAATATTTATTTTCATTCTTTTTCTTCCAGGTTTTTATTTAAATTCCAGTTAGTTAACAGTCCACTTTTAAACCTGCCTGGATATCCATCCACGTGGGCCAAACTCCTTCAGAGTCCCCACTGGCATGGTGTACACACTTCTCCCTGGGCTCCACTCTTACGTCCTGAAGCAAATGTCTTTTTCTGTCTCATTTCTATTTGAAAAACATTTTTCTTTCCAAAAGCACATTTTCTGTTCTCTACAATACCTCCTGGCCATGCCCTCTCTTAACTCTTTACAGAATATATTCCATACCAGACGCATCTTACTCTCCATAACACGAGGTATGTAACATACATGAAAAGCCCTAAAACCTGTGACATCTCTTCCATTTCATTATGAACCCCATTCCAATAAACAGCCCAATTCTACAAATAGTGGCATAACTGCACTAACAGAATCTTAGATATATAGAATGTTGGCCCTGAAAGACACCTTAAAGTTCACCTCTATCAACTCCTGCATTACACAGTTGAAAAAAACTAAAACCCGAAGAGATTCAAAGACTCTCCAAGGTCACATACGCCTTTGCCCTCAACTTATTCTGTATTCTGCCAATCTCTGGGTCTCACCACTTTCTATTTATTTCCTTTCTCTACAGAGAGAGATAAAAGCAATGCCTATAATCTCAGCTTGGCTTTTATCTGAACTCCACAGAGAATGCTAACTTAGATCATCAACTGGAGAATATGGTGCGTGGCATCAGTCTCCTCTGCATGATACTGAGTGACCGGTACGTAACTAAGGGCTCCCTGGTGGCTTCACCACCCACACGGAGATCTGAATTTCTCCTCATACACAGCCCACTGGCAGATGGTCCTGCTACACTTCTAAGTGTGCTGAACCATTCGTCTGCTGCATTATAAACCATGTCAGCCAAGCACACAAAGATCTTAGACTGCCTGAGCCGTCATCAATTACATCCTATTCGAAAATTGCAGATTAGCATTATTATGACTACCTGTCTACCAACTAAATCTCAGCAGTTTTCATATTTATAGTTTTTAGTTTTGCTTTGTTTTATTTTTAAAGACTTGATTGCATGGAATCCCACCAGGCCAGATTCTGATTGCCATATACCACGTGAGTCAGGCTGCCTCAACCTAGCAACCAAGCAGGCAACAATGGAAAGACCAAAAAGAAAAAAATACTTTTAAATAAAACAAGTACTCAAAGTCTAATCTTATAGTCCTTTGAAATATGCTGTCTACATGTTTACTAATGTATTTAACAGCATATTAAAACAAAACAAAGCAAGCCAACAAAATAGAAAGGGAGAGAGAGAGAAAAAAAATTTATGGTTAGACAAATTGCTTATGGCAGAAGTTATTCATAACTCATATTTTTATTTTATGTTTCTTTTTTAAAAAATTATAATGACAGATGCAAGTATACAGATTTTTAAAATGGTTAGATTAAAGTAAAATACAATTTATATGATCATTTAGTAATGAAGAAGAAACTAAGTAAGCATTTACTTCCTTGATAAATCTTTAGAAGAGGATTCATAAAAATACATTAAGATAAAAGGATAATCATATCAGAAAAATTCCATTCTCATATTGCTTTGTTTTACAGCCATCAAAACAAATCATCAGTGCAATAAGATGCTTTCTGAATAGAAGCAAAATTAGTCAGTCTGCTAATCTTTGGAAAAAGAAAATTATTAGGGGTTCAATAAGATTATATAAATGAAATGGATTAGAAAACATTTCATGAAGGTATCATGAAGTATTTGCTTTGCAAATAAGCAAAGACATTACCCACATCTTGATCTAAAAAAAAAAAAAAAAAAAGTATGCTCTTTTCCACAACTGCTGCAGAACTAACTACAAAAATATCTTTTCACAAATGTGCTTTGGTAGTGAATTCCATGAACATCAGCAGGGTCATCAGGTTCACTCATGAATAGACAAATGGAAAGGAATGAGAGAGAGTTTACTATCCTGAGATAGTATAATGGCCGCTACCAGAGCCATGGAGTTCTACTCAAGGCACAGAGCATGCCAAATTGAGAAGAGACAAATTTGAGATCAGAATGCATGGTGGTAGACATATGTTGAGAAGATCCAAAAAACTCTTCCAGTTCTGCACTCTGAGCAGGAGGATTCTCCACCCTGGGCCAATGATGGAACAAAGGATTTAAGTCTAAGAAATCCCTAGGTAGCGGATAAAAAGAAATATCCTGGGATCCTGCTGACAGCGAAGGGATCAAGAGGGAACATAAGGTAACGGATTGAAGGGAGGCCACATTCATAAATTTTATCTGAAGATCTGTCTGACAGCAGCAAGGAGACCCTTGAGACTGTATTCCTGGACAGAGCCCACATGCAATTCAGCATTAGGGGTGAAAGGACCTAGAGGTCAGAGAGGAAAGGCCATTAAAGAAAGAAGAGGGCTCAGAAAGGACCAAGGAACTGGAACTGTTGCCATTAAAATCTCTCAATTTTGCTAGAAGGCATGAAAACTTTAGATGACTTTCTCCAGAAAAAGAGGTTATCATTTTACAAGTAGTGATTATTTTTCTCCACAGAATATAGGCAATTGGTTTCTCCACCAAACTTGATAAAACATTTTTCTCAGTTACGGTGTTATAAGGTTATAAGTGGTGCTTCTCAAACACCACTCAATTCTAAATTGACTAGAATCTTAGCACAACTCAAAACATGAAGTTTTCTGTTTTCTATCTCCCTCTTCCTTTACTCTCCTTACACACACACACACACACACACACACACACACACACACACACAGGCATACAAACATACATGCTGAATCCGTAGCTGCATCTATGGCTGATAACACATATTGGGTTCTGGGAACAGTAGTAGTTTGTTTTGTTTGTTTTCCTTGGTGTTATTGTAGGGAGAAAAGTGATAGTGAGATTACAAACAGCTGCAATAGGCACGTTTGGTTGATATTTTGAGCATGTGTGTCTAATAAATTTTGGAATTACAAAAAGTTACTGTAACACTTCATGGGTCTTGACAGTTTTCTAACAGCTTTTTGGGTTGTTGCAAAGGAAACATGCCATTAAATTACTAAGGATCCAGAGACTAAGAAGGAAATTAAAAGGCATCTCCCAGGAACACTCCTGGCAATAGAAACTGGACTTGAGGCATAAAAAGAAAACCAAAGTCAACAGGCAAAAAAAGTCAGAAACTAGTTTATAAGCAGAAAACTATTGCTCAGGTGTTAAAAGAAAATAGCAGAAACTCAGAAAAGACAAGGACCAAGTTTAAGATCAGGTCTTCATCTTGAAATCAAGATCAGAACTAAATAAAGATAAAAGAAGGACAAAGACATTAGATACAGCAATATAATTGGCTCTATATGAAGTAGAGAAAGAATGGAACCAAAACGAACGAAATGAAGTTTTGAAAACTCAACTGAATCTATGTGAAAATTTTCAGTGTAGGTATTCAGAAGGTAGACAGTAAAAAGTAATGGGAGACAAGGTTGTTGGTGCTTTCACTAACAAGTCTCTTAGAACTTATCATCAGGGGCTTAGAGACTTAGGTTGGAGAGCAATCCAGCTATAGGAACCACACATTCCCAGAGGCAGACATAGGTGAACCCAGGGCTTTCACAAAAGAATCAGAGCCAAAACTCGGAGTGTGCATTTTCCTGACATGTATTCTAATCAGAGACCTAACTGGAGTGGATTCAAGAAGAGGAGATTCTCATTATAACCATCAAGGACATCTTCAATTTCACTCATTCATACAACAAATTAAGATTGAGTACAGCATTAAAAATTGTTTAGAAGCTGGGTATACAGAAGCAAAAATAGACAGACAAAGGCACTACTTTCATAGAACTTCCATTCTGAAGGAAAAGAAAAATGGAGTAAACGTGTTTTCAGGTCTTGGTAGGTACAGAAGCAAAATATTAAAAGGCAAGGATTAAGGGTGGTTGGCTTTGGGTGTTCTCTTTTTATAGAGGGTATTATTGGGAGGAATTTCTGAAGAGGCGATTTGAGTGGAGACGTGCATGAATTCATGGCATAAATCAGAGGAGGGATGTTATAAGCAGTGGGGAAGCAAGTACAAAGATCCTGAGACAAGACTGAGCTTAATATGTTCACAGACAGCAAGATGGCTAGCATGGATAGAATAGAATACGCAAGGGCAGGAACAGCAGAAAGTGAAGTGTGCAAGGTAGGCAATGGCTAGACCATTAAGACTTTGACAGAAGGGTTAGGAATCTAGATTTTATATTATGTGCAATGGAAAACATTGGAGGGCTTCAAGCAAAGGAATGGTGTGATCTTATTTACTTTAAAAGGGCTACTCTCACTTCCTCTGACTGACTTATTTCACTTAGCATAATACTCTTTAGCTCCATCCATCACTTCTGGGTAGAGACTGTGGGGCAAGAGTAAAATCAGAAGGAACATACAGGAGATTACAGTAAATGTCCAGACCAGTGATGGTGACTTGGTCTTGAGTGGTAAGCTATGGAAGTGGAGAGAAATAATCAAATGTATTCTTAAAGTAAAGCCAACAAGACTTGTTGTGAATAGATGTAATAAGTGAAAAAAACAGGAATCTAGGATGATTCCTAGGTTTGAGGGCTGGAGAAACAAAGTGAATAGTGGTATCCTTCAACTCTATATAAATTTTATTTTCCTATTATCCTAATGTTTAAAAATCTTAAGAAAAAAGAAAGAAAAATCTAACTATGCTAGTCTATCCACTCTGCAAAATAGTTTGGCAATGTCTTTTAAAAACTAAACATATATTTATTGTGTGTCTCAACAATCTCTTTTCTGGGTATTTATCCCAGAGAACTGAGAACTTATGTCCAAAAGAAACCATACACAAATGTTCACGGCAGCTTTCCTTGTAATAGCAAAAACTGGAAACAATCGAAATGGCTTTCAATAGATGAACAGTTAAACAGTGGTATATCCAAACCATGAGTACTATTCAGCAATAAAAAGGAATAAACTATCAATACACTCAACAACTTAGATGGCTTTCAAGGGGTTATGCTGCATGGGAAAAAGCCAATTTCAAAAAGTCACATTTTTCATGACTCCATGTACATAACATTCTCAAAAACACAACACTACATAGATGGAAAGCAAAACAGTAGTTGTGAAGGCTTAGGGGTGCTTTGGCGGAAGGGGTGGGTATGACTATAAAGGAGTAACATGAGAAAAGGAAGGGTTTTGTGGTGACGGAGCAATTCTGTATCTTGATTTCAGTGGTAGTTACAGGAATCTACACATGACAAAACAACACGGAACTACACACACATATTGCTTAGAGCCAACGTTGATCTTGTGCTGAGCTGATTATATAGGATGCAACTACTGGAGGAAACTAGGTGAAGGGTACAAAGGCCTCTCTATACTATCTTTGTAACTTCCAGTGAACCAATAATTGCTTCAAAATAATTTTTAAAATCTAACTATGCTCAAGTATAAGGCAAAATGCATTATATACATACTAAAAGTAGTATAGTAATAAATACCACATCTGACAAAATGTCATCTTCTGAACTTATAATGTACCAATACATTTGACCACTTCGGGTGTGTAGGCAACAGTTTAATCATCAGGATCTCTTTGTATGCAGGAACATATTTCCTCCTAAGAGCCTCTGAAGCAGACAGCACTTGGCATTCGTAGTCTCCCTCTTTACCTCTAAACAGCAAGTAGAACCTGTGTGTTCTTGTTTCTGTCCCTGCACGAAGGAGTGTAGAGAGACGGAAGCGAAACTGCCAACATTGGTGCTCCAATAGCTATCAAAAACTCTTAACTCTGAAAACGTGAAAACTGCCTTATGTTGACCCAAGATATTGACCTTTCATGGGCCGCCTAACACTCCTGGACTCCTAACATCTTTCCCATCAGTGTCAAAATGTAAACCTCTGCCATGTGGAATCTCAGAACGGATGGCTCAGACCACAAACCAACGACCATGACCCAAAGGCTTAACAGGGGCTAATAACACTAATCATACTTGTAGTGCGATGATCTTAAGGTTACTCTAGGGGTCAGAACTAGGTTTGGATAAATCCTCTAAGTCAACTTGAAGGGGTAGGTGATGATGAAGTCTCTCTCAAAATCTTCTTTTAAAACAGCTTCTTTGTTATGTATCTCCTTAATGTTCTGATCTCCTGACATAATCCATTCTCAGTCTGAGTGGAGAATGTACGGTCTTTCACTCCTTTAGAGAACATTCTACTCCCAGGACCACCATCCAGACATTTAGTACTCAGGTATGCCTGCTAAAGCCTGGACACTTTTGTCATTGCCGAATAAGCTTGTATTTACGAATCCTTTCATTCTCTCAAAGGGGCATGTATTCAAACTACAGTGTTTGTACTGAAGACTAGATTTACAAAACTTTTTTATGAGTCTTAATTGTAAAACCCAACATAAAACTATCCTGAGATCAATGTTAGTCAAGAATTCAATTACTAACTAGTTTCTAAACTATGTGTCTCCCATCATATCCTGCCTGCTTTTTTGGAATTTAATACACTGCCAACAAAACCTATGGGATGTGCCAGATGCTGCCTTTCTAGATGCTGGTCTCCCTTGGAAAAAACTCTGCCAGATAGGAGGCTGTGAACAGAATTAAATCAAAGAGTTCCCATCCTGATTTTTGTATCACTCTATCCACACTGTTTTTCATGTGTTAATACATTCTAAAAAGTAAAATACATTATTTTGCATTTTTATATTCTAAGGCTGAATAAAAATTAAACTAATGCAAATAATATGGATTAAACGCCTTTCTGAAGACAAAGTAGTTTCATTTTAATCCTGTTAGAGATTAGAGTCTGGAAAACTGCCAACAACAATAATTTTTTAATTAAAAAAGAAAAAACAAGATACTTACAGCCAACCATCATCATGGCCACTGAAAACATCTTCTCCACATCTGTGGTAGGAGCTATGTTTCCAAATCCTATGGTTGTAAGGCTTGTCATGGTAAAGTAGAGAGAGGACACGTACAGAGAATCCTTGCTGGGTCCTCCTTCCCATATCCCTGCACTGGTATTATATCGATACGGAGTCCCAATGCTCAAGGCCAGCTGGTAAAGCCAACTGTCTATTTGGATGGTGTTCGTCACTTCATCGATGACCTCATAGTCCCCAATGCTGTACCATATGCAGGCCAGCCAGTGGGCAACTAGTCCAAACACACATACCAGGAGCACGAGGACTGCTGCTCCATACTCCAGGTAATGGTCCAATTTCCTAGCAACACGGCCCAGTCGCAAGAGACGCACCACTTTTAAAGAACTGAAGAGACTGCTGATTCCCTAAAGAAAAGAAAAGATATGATACTTTCAGAAAAGAAAAGGCTGGGAAACAATGCAATGGTTTACCTTCATGAACTTGGCTGCCCATCTATACACTAAGAATATACCCATGATATAGCTCTGACTTTAAGTCAACAAAAATGCTGAAATAATAAAGAACCTTTTTTTAAAAAGATCTTTCCCACCAAGAAATAAGGTATTTCTGAATTATTAAATAAGACAACTTTTCATTCGCTAAAGAGGATCCAATCAGTCTTTATAAGTGAAGTATAAATAGCACAGAGAAAAACCAAAGGAGAAAATTGCTCAAATGCAATATATAGAGTATAGAAATAGGATGATGAAATCAGACCATTTATTACTTCTCCCTATAAAACTTATCCTCTACTCAAAAACACTTATTTTTATTTCTCACTTTATAATAACCACAAGCACCAAACTTCTGAGAAAGGAATCCCAATCTCACTGGCAAGCAAACCCATGTGCACGTGGGGAGAAGAAGCAGGTGCCATTGTTGCTTCCCCTACCTCCTGTCACAGTCACGATTAGCACTAAATTTGTAGGGCTGAAAAAGTTAAGAGTTGAATGTGGAATGGGTACATAATCTACAAAATCCTATCATCCTCTAGCAATAGTCATAGAAAAGAATACTGTAAGGGAACAGCAGCAAGATAATCCATTATTTTGTGGAGAAGCTTAAAATCCAAATACAGCATTATCCAAATGGAAATACACTGTACACTTTCTTCAAACACCGAGTCCCACAGTTTTGTTTTTTGGGGTTTTTTTGGAAGCATATAATAAGCCATGTTGGGAAACAGGATAAGTTCATTCCTGATGCAGGGAGGGAAGATAGAGCTGTGATCGGGAAGCCTCTCATCTGACCATCACCTCCAAATCTCATGAGGTCTATGACTCCGTTATTGCTAACTCTTTCTCCTGGGTGGGAGACAAGGAGTTTAGCATAACTCACTCTGAGCTTCCTTCTGACCAACATAGAGGAATTGGTTGGTGTAGTGGAACAGGTGTGACATTAGAAAGCTACTAATTTTGGCATCGAAAGGTTCTTGGTAGTTAAGGTGAAAGGGTTAAGAATGCACTTGGTTGAGATGCCTTCGGCTTAAGTCAGGATCCCAGGATTTGGGGATCGAGTCCCCCTTTGGGCTCGTCACTCAGCGGGGAGACTGCTTCTCCCTTTGCCTACCGCTCCCCCTGCTTGTGCTCTCTCTCTCTCTGACAAATAAAATCTTTTTAAAAAAAGAATGCATTTGGTTATATTATACTCCATATGGGAGCATATGACTGAGATATTTCAAAATAAATATTCGAAAGAAACAAAGAGAAGTAGAAACAAGAGACCTTGTGGAAATGAAAGTAGCAGGAGCATTTTGACAGTTCTCTGTCTCAAGCTCAGTACCTAGGCCTGACTCTATTTCAATTCCTACTCTCAACTGCTGTGGCATCAATGCAGCCTTAAACTAATTCTCATTTTGCTTGAACACTTGAGGGGGAAAAATAGATACCGAACTTTAGGCAGTTAAAAAAAAGTAGAATTATGAAAATTCAGGATATGAACTGGCATAATTCAATGACATGAGATCTTGAAAAGTAAGAAGATTCAAAAGAACTTAGAAGCTCTCAGAAATGGAACCATACAACAAAGACAAAAATAAGCATTTATTAAGCACTTCTACAGGCCAACCGCTGAGTTAGGCCCTCAGGGCATTAAAATAAATATGCCTTGCTTCTGCTCTAAAGAAACCTATAGACCAAATGTGTGACAAACTCAAACAGGACTAAACTGCGTGGTTATCGATGTTCTCTAGTTAGCTTAAAATTTTAAAGGAACTATGATACTTCCAATAAAATACTACGCAGAAGGGGCACCCAGGTGACTCAGTTGGTCCAGCGTCCAACTCTCAATTTCGGCTCAGGTTATGATCTCAGGGTCATGAGATCGCGCCCCAAGTCAAGCCCCATGTTGAGCCCTGCAGTGGGCTCCATGCTGTGTGTGAAACCGGCTTAAGAGTCTCTCTCTCCCTCTCCCTCTGCCCCTCCCTGCCTCTCCCCCTCTCTCTCTCTCTCAAAAAAAAAAAAAAAAAAAACTGCACAAAAAAATCATTTCTACCTGAATTTTCTTTCTCTAAAAACAAAGAGAATAAAACAACAGAGAGGAAATCTTTACCTTCATTCAAACTAAAAAACAGTCACAACTTTCAACCAGAATGCGAAGAATCAGGGCCTACTAGAATTAGGTTCAAATGGTGGGAAGGCATGTTCCCCTGATCTCTGACACAGGCAGAGCTCTTCAAAAGGAGGTGGTCCACCCTGAAGGGTACCTGCTCAGGTCCCCACTTAATCAAAAAGCACCATTTTCTATGGCCATGTCCAACACCACTTAAACATTACAAAATATTTGGTAAGCATTATATAAACTCTGCCACAGGTGAAAGTGATAGCACTTTCTCCTGGGTTTAACCAACTCCCCAACTGACATCTCTTTCAAAATCATTATGTAGGGCTACCCCTCTCCATGCTTCTATGGTGTTTCAGGATTCTCACCATGATTATCCTCAGCCCTCTCCTGGCTGATCTACTGCATATGCGTGATTCAACTGACTTCCATATATGGAATTCACCAGTCCACTTCTTAGCACGAAACTTTCTCCTGACTTACTGATACAGAAGCCAAATACCTGCTATACATCTCCATTTAAATGTCTCACAGATGTTCAAAAGGTAATTGGTCCCAAAGGGCATCCCTTGCTCCTCCGGAATGAGTTCTCCATCTCCTCCTCTTGTGAGTGACATCATTACCTGCCCCATCCCTCAGACCTGGGGCTGAGCCTCCTGCCACATCCAGCTGGTTATCAAGTGTTATCAAAGGACATGAGTAAGTGCTTAAAATACATCTACTTAGTAAATCTCTCAAAAATTTCCCTTCTTTCCTATTCCCAAGGCCTTGTCTTGGTCATGACTTCATGTTTTTACTTACTTGTGTGGCAGGAAAAACCTCTCCATCAGCCACCTTAGCTCTATTTCTACTCCCTTTAATTCAGAGATCACTACTATATAGGCTACCAGTCTAGTGTATATTTAAATCATATCTATTTATTCCTGTCCCACTCCAGTCTTTACTGTTATCTCACACCTATAGGACCACGTTACTAGTTGCTCCTTCTTCTTAAAGGGTTTGGCCCTCTCACTCCTTTGATGGCTAGCATCTTAATTACAGTTTATGACACTCTCTCCCCCATGTGCATTTCCACGACATCTCCACCATCCCCCACCATCTTCACTGACATACCTTCATCCTCTCCCCCACTGTGAGAGTTAAGTGTTCTTCCTTTATGTTATCATATACTCTTTGCACATTTCTATCACAAGTATCACAATAACACTTTATTACAAGTCTAGCTTGCATGCATGACATTCCAAGAAACCCTAGACCCCTTGAAGAATATATCTAGCGTCAATTACAAAGCTTTGTCTATGGTAATATATTAAGCAGTTGATACATTCAATGAATATATGAAAAGACTTAACACAACACAAGCAAACGTGGATGGGGTAAATTTAGGGAGGGATAATTAATAATAGACGTAATGTGATTTAACAGTAAAATATAGACAACAAAACAGGCAATGTAACTTTGAGTTACATTAATAAAGATATGGCATGAAGTATGAAAAAGAAATTCTCCTTAATTTCTCTAATGACCAGACCACAAGTGTAGGAGATGCATAAAATATATTCAGCAGAGGACTGCCAAAAAGAAGAACTCAAAAGTATACCCTATTAGGAAATATGGAAGGAAATAGAAAAAAGAAGACTGGGGCAGGGCATTATAATTGTGTTCAAATACATGGGGCCCTGATGAGGGTTGAGCTCATTCTACATAATCCTAATGCAGGTAACCTGAATCTTAGTTGGAGCTACAGGGATAGAAGGATACAATAAAGATTTCATCAAGCCTGTACCACACACTTCTGTGCAATAAACCAACCAGAAAGCAAGATCATTCATTGCTACTTAGAAAAGACAAATAAGTCACAATAATACTGAACACTTACTAGAGGCCAGCTACTGTTCTAACTGCCTTATATGCATTAACTAATTTAATCTTCAACACAATCCAATGTGGTAGGTACCATTATTAAAACATAGCCCAGGAGTGCCTGGGTGGCTCAGTCAGTTGAGCGTCTTGACTTTTGGTTTCGGCTCAGGTCACGATCTCAGGGTCATGAGACAGAGCCCCCAGGTCAGGCTCCATGCTCAGCGGGGGTACACTTGGGATTCTCGCTCTCCCTCTGCCCCTCCCCCAACTCCTGTGCTCACACACACCTTCTCTCTCTCTCTAAATAAATAAATCTTAAAAATTTTTTAATTAAAATAAAAAACAAAAAACATAGCCAGAAAGGTTAAGTATCACACAGCTAGCGAGAGGGGCCGAGATTCAAATACAGGCAGTCTGGCTCCAGACTCCCTGCTTCTAACCACCTCACTATCTGACCTCACTCTGAAACTCTCTATTATACCTAGAGCATAATGTGTAATTTAAGTACATTAGTACCTGCAATACTAGCTTCTATGTGGCCATTTTCTACACGACTGAATAAAGGAGATTAAACACCTTGCCACCCTCTTCTCCCCACCCAGCCACAGCCGTGGCCCACTGCAGGGGTATGTGGACTCCCCAGAACTCTGTGGAGTCTGCAACTCTCGAACATGGACCAACTCACTGCATTCCCACGACAGCAGGATTCCTATCTCCATTGTTCATATGAGGACACAGAAGCTCAGACAGTAAATCACTTGTCCAAAGTCACAGAGCTTGGAATGAATGGAAGCATCACTCAGACCTAGTCTTTCAGATTCTTAGTGCGTTTACCACAACAACCAATGGCTGTGCAGTCTTCCTGTCCTTACCCCCAACGATCCCTGCAATCTTCATCTTTCTAATACACAGTACCCTCCAGGGACTCATCACAGACATTACATTAACCACAATCTCCAGCGCAGGCCTTCCAGGTGCCCAGGCCCACCCCCGTCTGCACTGCCAAGTCATTTCCCACCATGCCTTTGCAAAGCAATAGTGCTCAGGTCAAACCAAACTCCTGTTTGCTCCCAAACACGACCCCAAAGTTTCAGCTTTGAATCTGTCCAGAATGTTCCCTTCAACTACTTACATAATCAGAAACTGTTATTCAAAATGAATAATATACAAATAGGCAAGTTTGCTTTATTTGGAAAGTTGTTTTAACTTTCTTATTCTCCATTGTTTTGTATCAAAGGGAATTTAATGCAATCATTATAACTAAAACTCGAAGTGAAATGACTTGCTCTTAATATGTGATGAAATAATAACTAATCTTGAACAAAGCAGGAATGAATATCCAATGGAAAAAAGACCAAAAAAATGTGATGAAATACTTAAAATTTGAAATAATGTAAATGTCCATCTCCAGTGTAACAGATAAATACACAATCACACATTCACTCAAAGGAATGTTATCCAAAGGTAAACATGAACTGACTATCTATATACAACAAGAATGAATTTAAAAAGCATCAAGTTGAGCAAAAAGACCAGATACAAAAGATTATATACTATGTGATATCCTGTATAAAAAGTGTAAAAACAGGTGGAACTCCTCTGTGGAATGAGAAGTCAAGATAGTGGATCCCTTTGTTAGGGAAGAAGCAGTGACTATGATGGGCATGAGGAGGATTGTGGAGTTCTGGCAACATTCTGTTTCTTAATATGACTAGTGATTAGTAGGTGTGTTCACTTTACGAAAAGTCTTTGAGCTCCACACTTAAAATTGTAATTTTCTTTAAGAATATTATATTTAAACATAAAAAAAAATGTTCTGGAAAACCCAGCAGTCACTGCTGTGTTGTTAACATTTCACCACCGTACATTATTCAGATTAATGATTTCTTCTGAATCACATGATCTTTTTTGAGGAGGAGGAGTCATATTTAATATTGTATTAGATAAGAGACCTTCCTTATTTATGACTCACTCTCAAGACCTTTAGATTGGGCCACAAACTGTATTTAATTCTTTGTTTAAATTTGAATTGCACGCATAGAGTAATACTGGACACTTTTGAAGACCAATACTTAAAAAATGCCCTCCTTCTGAACTACCACCTTTTTGATAACAACTTCTTGATTTTGTACTTTCTACCAGTTCTATCTGCTCATTCACTTTCTGCTTCATTGTACTCTACACTTTCCGGTCCTTCTGTGCCCTCCTCTGAAATCCAGCGGTTTTCTGCCTCTATCCCAACCTCTGAGCTCTTAGCACACAAATCCGTGGGGTTCCACAGGTGGAAGAGAATATCAAACACACAAAATGTAAAAAAGAACGCAGAAAGGCTAATGGAGAACCTTCAGTCATCAGCCTTCCACCTTTCCAGCTAATTTCTTCACTTGAGAAGCCCCTCAGGCCACAGGAGCACAACAAACAATATCGAGGAGACATCTCTGAGTTCTAGCTCCTTGATATTTTTATGAATTCCCACATTAAAGAGATGTGGGATGTTATTAACATAAAAACAATGTATTTCAAAGATAAAGCTGTTTAAAGCACAAATCAATGCTCTCATTGAATCATCACTAATGATAGTAGACAAATGGCACCGTTAATATTTTTTCCTATTTTACTCCCTTCTTTCTTTATAAAGAGAAAAGGGATGATCCAAGAATCTTCTTATCCAAGGATACATGACAAATAAGTGGGAGTGATAGAGCAGAAATACAGCTTTGTAACATCCAGTGCATGGTGTTTCACCTACATCTTGCATTCCCACACACAGGATGTTGTGGTACATTGTTGGCAAGGGAGAAAAAAAAAAAAAGAGCTGTGGTTATTCTCCTTCCTGTATCCACACCCCTTGGCAATGTGACATTGCAACTCCTACCTTCAAGAGATAAGATTTCCCCAACCCTTGAGTCTGAGCTGGCCTGACGACTTGCTTTGGCTAAGAGCATGTGGTGAAAATGACGTTGTGCCAGTTCTAAGCCTAGACCTCAAGAGGGATAGCACCTCCACTCACAGTCTTGGAACCCAGACTACTGGCTATGTGAAGACCTACAAGGCTTTTGAATGAGAGACCAGAGAAGCAGCCCTCTGAGTCAACCATCTGAGCCATCCCAGATCTGTCAGCTACCAAGCAACCCAGCAATCTACCACAAATGCATGGATAAACTGAGCTGAGAAAAGTTAAACCTAGCCCAAATTATCAGAATTACCTAATGGAGTCAAAGACTTGTGAGTTAAAGAAATGGTGGTTGTTACTATCCACAAAGTTCTGGAGTAGTTTGTTACGCAGGGGAAAAAGCTAATTGATACAAATGGGGGGAAACACATATGTTATGTGTTTATGTACATAGAATTTCATACTTGGTATGACTTAACACTGGGGGCAATATATAACCCTAGTAGATACAAAGGTCCCATTTTAACAAGATTATCCAATATAGGTAAGATATGTGTAGATAAAATAAAACTTAATATACAAACGCTACATATTATTTACCTTTTATATTGGGAAATGTGTCACTATTTTGCCTTGAATAGATTTGTGCCAATGATAATTCCATGAAAATAGAGAACTCAAAGTTATTACTTCACATATTTCCTAAATATTTTTCAAATCCAACCTCACCTAAAATTTTTCCATCCCCTAGGTACTTTATTATCCATGTAGATGAGACTTCCAACACCTTGGCCTCACAGTTTCTTCACCAATTCCTCTCCAATAATCTTTCTACTTTTCCTCAGATACCCAGTCCCATGGTCATAATCTGAAATTGTCAAATCCTAAATTTTTTTCCAGCTCTCAGGTCTTGAACTCAACCACCCTGCTATCTGACCATTTCCTTTTCTCTGTTGAGCTAACTGGTCTAATTACAACTGCAATAGTAGTTCAACCTTATTGAAACTCCAGTCCACCAACAGATCGACTTTTTCTCAATCTATTAACTCTCTCCATTCTCCACTCTCTTCTTTATGTGGCCCCAGAATGGCAGTAACACTACGCACCCGGAATTCCTTAACATCTCTTGCTCTTCATTATAACTTCTATCAAAATCCGAGTCCTAGCTCAATTATCAGCTTTCTTCATGCCTGTGTTAACTGTCAAGAAAGTCATAATCCTTCCTAGCATCTACCATATTGCCACCTTGTGAATTTATAGGGGAGAATAACTCAAAACTGCATTTATAGGCTATTAATCATAACCATACACTTACTAATATTTGTTCTAAGTTAATTTATAATAATAATAGTGATAACTCTGGACAATGGGGTTACTGGTGATTTTTAATTTTTCCTTGTATGTTTTACAGTATTTCCAAATTCAGTATAATGGGCACATCTAACTTATGGTCTGGGAAAAAACAAATGATTTAAAAAATAAAATTAAAGTTAAGAATAAAGTTATTTAAAAAATAACTCCTTATAAAATCATAATGTGTCGGGGCAGCTGGGTGGCTCGGTGGGTTAAGCGTCAGATCTTGACTTCAGCTCAGGTTATGATCTCAGGGTCGTGAGCTCAAGCCCTGCATGGGGCTCCACGCTGGAAATGGAGCCTGCTTAAGACTCTCTCTCTCTCTCTCCTTCTGTGCCTCTGCCCTTCCCCTGCTTGCTCTCTCTCTAAAATAAAATTTAAAAAATCAAAAAAAAAAAAGTCATAATCTTGAACATATAATAGGGCAGACTGGCTCCACTATAAACTCATTATCATTAATAATGATAAACTCATTAATCTCAAGGCATCTCACAACTACCTAGTAGTTTTACTGCTTTTCTTATGAATTCATGCACTCACTATTTTTCAAACTTTCTCTACTCTGCTCAAAATCCCAACCATTCCCCTCTTCAACTACGTTCTTCTCAAATAAATAAATAAGTGAACTTTGCAAGAAACTTGCAAGAAACTCCACCCTCCCATTCCAGAGCATGTCCCTTGTCCTCTTTTAATATCTAAGCAAATGTCAGCATTTGCCATTTGATTAAGCAAATCAGAAAGCAAGAAGTATTCCTGTCACCCCTCTCTCTGACATCTCCAACACTCAATCTATCTTAAAATCCTATTAATTTTGGCTCCTAAATATCTCTTAGATTTATCCATTTCTCTCCATCTCCATTGTCACCACCTAAGACCCTGCTAGTAGCCATCTGTCTCCTGGATCGACAGATGTTTCTTAGTAAGTTTCAAGTCATTTATTTGACCTGAATCAATCTGCTCTGAACACTGTATGAGTTACCTTTCAAAATCATTCCCAGTTTAAAATCATATGATGGCTTCCCATCGTTCTAAAATCTGTTTTGGTTTACACAGACATGCGTGGTATGTCCCCTGCCTAGCACCCTAACCTCATCCTTCAACACTCTTAAGCTCACTCTCCATTCAACTTCCAGTTTTTGGATATGCCTTGCTCCCTCTAACACAGGGCCTATGCACTTGCTAATCTTTCATGCCCTCTGTCCTTCGTTTAACTAGATCTATTCATACTTCAGATCTTCGCTCAATCATTGCTTCTTCAGGGAAACTTTCCTCTCCAGGCTAGGTCAGGTCATTTCATTATACAATCTCAATGGACCATGTACATTCTCTTCATGACATTGTCTGTTTGTGACTGTACATGTTTTGTTCATCCTTTTATTCCTTGCATGTTCTTTAGCACTCCCTTGCATGTAGTAAGCACCAAATATTTACTGAAAGAATGAATATGTTATTTAAAGAATAAACTAACCAATACGTAAATCTTTCATAATAATTTCTGACTCCTCCACCACTGATATTATAATTAATAATTAATGGTTATTTCATCTTCATGGATAGCACCATATCAGGCAACTGGAAAAAAAACCACAAAGCAATAGTTCCATTTCATAAGCATTGGGTTCTTATTCTAGATAGATTATGTACATGAATGACTACACAGTGCATTTCCATTTTCTTTTGCAGAACGCAATTTAAAGACTGAAAGATAATTACGAAGTACATTTGTTATCTGAACCTCTAACTCAGATAACAAATTCCATTGTCTCCTTCCTGTTCAAAATTCCCATCTCCAACTCCTTCTTCCAAGACACCCATGGGAAAATAATCCTAATTACTCCATGCATTAATTAACATGCTTTAGAGAAGGATCTCAATTTGGATAATTTATACATACCACCTGTTTTAGCCAATTTATATTCTTATCAGAATACAGTGGGATAGATATAGATAGATAGATAGATAGATAGATAGATAGATAGATAGATAGATGATAGATAGATAGATAGATAGATAGATAGATAGATAGATAGATGATAGATAGATGAATAGTCAGACAAAGAGCAGACATCTATTTTTAGTAATATCTATAATGTACTTTTTAAGTGCTTCTTATTATGGAAAAGACTTTCTCTTTACTATCCATTGGGCCACAGTAAATACAAAGCATGACCAAATACATACCCTAAAAAGAGGTATATTGCCTGAAGCTTCAATTTTTTTTTGAACATTATTATACATGTACAAGCAAACTAAGTTGGGAGATCCTTTAAATCCTTCAATAACTTGTTGTTGCCTTTACAATAATCCAAATGCCTTAATGCAACCTGCCTAACCTCTACACTCCCACCTTGTCCATCTATGTCCTCTGTCCTCTATACTCCAGTCATAGAAAACTTCATTCTTTTCTTCAAAAATGTAATATTCTCTCATCTTGGGGTTTCTAAACATGATGTTTAAAACACTCTCCTGAACCTACCAATCATCCCTTTTGACTGGTTAACTCCTACTTATCTTTCAGGTCTGGGCTTAAATGTCTGTCATCACTTCAAAGACTTCCCTTAACTATCCCCATCCTCAAATAGATTAAGACCCTTGTTTTACAGTATAAATCCTGGTCCAAGAAGTGCTGAGGGAATAATGGAAAGTGAGAGTTGAAGCAGAGAAAGGCTGAAGTGGCCATGATGGACCATGTGCTAGTGAAAGTTAAGAAAATTCAGGAATGAGAGCCAAGAGATAAGGAAAAGGAGAAGAGAAGGTAAGAATTTCGTCAGTAAAGACAAGACAGGAAAGGATATCAACAGGACTAAGTGAATCATACTCACAGTGGAATACTGAGATATACAAATTCTGGAAAAATAGAAGAGCAGAGCAAACAGTCATGTCCTCCAAAATCGTTTTCTAAAAGTGGCCCTTTTCCAACAATTGTAATGGTGATATGTGACAATATGATTGCTAAGGCTATAATAAAAAGATGAAGCAATCTCAAAGCAAGGCTGTGAGACATGCAAAGAAGGTGGTCAAAGAGTAGCTCCCTTTTTGTAAGCTTTTTCCTCCCTACCTGACTCATCTGCCAAGCACTCACTTCCAGGCTTACTCCCCTAGTATCATAACTTGGCTGTGCCTTGGGCCAAAGTTTCCATGGCTCTCATGGTCCAGGACCATACACTACTTCCTAAGGTCCCACTGTTTCTTTTCCAACATTCTGAAAAATGCCTGTCTTTATATCATATCTCCCATCACTTCAGGTTACTTGCGTGTCTCTTCTTTGCAACAAGAACAACAACAAATCTAAACCTAACAGCTACATTTAGCCCAGTACATGCTTTCCTACATGGCTCAACTCCTGATCATCCCAGTCATTACCTATATCTTAGTGCCCTGTATTATTTCTATGTAGAGAGCATATCATTATCTGAAATTTTATATATACTTGTTAAGTTTTCCAAATATGTTTACTGTCTGTTTTTCCCCACCAGAATAAAAATTCTGACCCAGACAGCCTTAACGCATAAGTTTTCCAAATATGTTTACTGTCTGTTTTTCCCCACCAGAATAAAAATTCTGACCCAGACAGCCTTAACGCACCTTGGTTAAACTTTAGTCGGGCATTTTCCTTGACTCTAGGCCCCTGACCTCTCTTTTCTTAGAACATTTACTTTAGAAAGCTTTCAATTATAAATTCTTTCTCTGCCCCTTTGAGATATAAATCTTCTCCCAGACTCTTGTCAGTTGTACAAGTCAGGAATATTTTTTCAAGGACTTGGGAGCCATCCCTTTGAAACATAATTTAAAAAAAATAGCAACCCTATCTCTCAGTGTCTGTGGGAGAGTAGAAGCCTAACTTTGATGACACCAATTAGCAAACACAGATGGTTTAATCACATTGACTAACTTCTTCGCCTTCTGTTTCAGCAGAGTTAAGTTCATCTCCCTCCGCTATTGCAGCAGTCTTGAACAAAGTCTTTCTTCCCATTTTTAACAAGTGTTCAGTGCAATTTCTCTTTGACAGTTCCATGAAGGTAAGAGGATTTGTGTGCTTGTTCACTGCTGAGATTCCCAATATTTACAATAAAGAAGTAGCTCGATATAGACCTGTTGATTGAATGGATGAATGAAGTCACATAAGGCCTTTTTTTTTTTTTTTTTGCATTTAAAGGGTGACTTTGAGAAAAAAATAAATCCCTCTTGAGCTATTCCTTTCTGCTTCTGAATGTACTAACACATCTCAAAAGTCAATAAGTACATGGCTTATTAATCACACTAAAGAAAAGAAATTATCAGTCCTGGTGACATAACTTTATTACACATACTGACAGGTTTCTGCATGTGGAAATTTTATTCCCTAAATATGATTACTTTCTTTGCCAATAAAGGTGAAGCTGTTGTTAAATATATGTGCTACTATTAAACTTTTGTTTAATCTTGAACACAAGCAGCTCAAATGGCTCTAAAATTCTAGCATGACCATATTTGAGTTAAAAATTCTGCTAGTCTAACGATTTGTAATTATCACAAAATAACTGTCGCACAATCTCCTATCATCTAGGCCTCTTTACTCACTATGACCAAAACAATTACAACATCTGCAAAAGCTCACACAAAAACATCTGAGTATGGCCATTCATATCTCAGTATAAGCTTATGTATAAATATGAATGTAACTGAAGGTGGTTGATTTTGACTGACACAATGACCTAAGCAGCACTAACAAATCACAGCAAAAACTGGCATCTTCTAGAGAAATGCACACCAGGCATTTGATTGTAAAGTCCATATTTGTACCTGCAATGCTGACCAAGTAAACATTCAGACTCACAAGACTGCCATAAACTGTTCTAGGAAGACTCAGAAGGATACAGGGCAGAAATCCCTGGTTATCAGTAAGGCAGCAGAAGGCACCCTCTTCTGCAAGAGCTATGTTAGTTGTGCCCTTCTCCCAAAGGGACAACTCAAAAGTAAGCAAATGAGATTCAATTGGCAGGTATTAGGACCATCTTGACTTAAAGACCAGAGAACTGACACTGTGCAACCCCACACTCAGCCTGAACACTCAGAACTGAAACCATACCTTACTGTTTATGTTAACATGATTTTGTGCTAGACGTCTGTCTTCCTTAGGATGACAATTTTTCCAGGACTCTTCTGCCCAGGCAAATGTTTTGATTTTTCATCATAGGAACTTCCCAAAGACCCATTAACTCTTCAGCAGAGCATAAACAAACAGGTTATGCCCTAAGATTCTTTGAATTTTTTGCCTCAAAATCCTCACCTTGCTGTATCCACCAATCCTGAAATATTGTATCATGATCCTTAAACTTTACCCAATCCTTATTTTTGGCTTGAAGAAGAATTAAAGGATGCTAAATAGGGCAGCCATCCATACACTTTCCTCTGAGTGTATAGGTGAAAGTCAAGTGTGGGTAAACCACCAATCTAATCCCCAGTAAAAATATAAATGGTTTTTTATTGTTACTAGAATCACTAACATTGGTAAGGGGCTTTCTCAAGCAGAGAAGAACTGGGAGGCATATAAGGACTCAAAACTGTGGCTAAAGTTTTTTAAAGCAGGCACTAAAAAACCTATGTCTGAATAGAAGGTAGAATCACCCCAAAGACAATATATGAAGATTTCATCACAGTTAAAGTCTCATGCTCTTCAGAGTGAGGAAAGTTATCAGGATAAAGAGGGGCACTGCATAATGACAAAATGGTCAATTCTCCAAAAGGTAATAGCCTTAATGTATATGCACCCAACAAAAACATCAAAATATGTGAGGAAAAAGCTTGTAGAACTACTAGGAGAAATAGATAAATCCACTATCATAGTTGAAGACTTCAATGCCTCTCTATCAGAAATGGTCAGATCTAGCAGACAGAAAATCAGTAAGGACATAGTAGAACTCAACAGCACCATGAATCAACTGGACATAATTGACATTGATCAACTATTTTATATAAAAACAGCAAAGAAAACACATTCTTCTCAAAATCACATAAAACATTACCAAGATAGAACACATCTGGGCTACAATACACACCTTAATAAATTTAAAAGAGCAGGGATCATAGAGTGTTTGCTTTTAGATCACAATGGAATTAAGCTAGAAATCAAAACCAGAGAGATAGTTGGAAAATCTCAAAATACTTGGAGACTAAACAACGTACTTCTAAATAAAAAATGGGCCAAATAAGAAATCTCAAGAAAAATTTTTAAAGTTTTTGAGCTAAATAAAAATGAAAATACAGTGTATCAAAATTTGTGGGATGAGTAAAAGTAGTGCTTAGAGGGAAATTTATAGCTTTGAATGCCAATATTGCAGAAGAAAGATCTAAAATCAATAATCTAAACTTCCACCTTAGCAAACTGAAAAAAGAAGAGAAAATTAAGTACAAAGTAAGCAAGAAGAAAAGACATAATGAAAATTAGAACAAAAAAAATCAATGAAATTAAAAATAAAAAATCATAGAAAAAAATCAATAGAACCAAAAGCTTGTTCTTTGAAAAGACATAAAATTATTAACATTCTAGCCACACTTATTAAGAAAAAAAAAAGAGAAGACACAAATTACTAATATGAGAAATAAAAGAGAGAACATCACTACACAGACATTAAGAGAATAGTAACAATAATAGTAATAGAGGGGCACCTTGGTGGCTCAGTCAGTTAAGAAGCCGGCTCTTGCTTTAGGCTCAGGTCATGATCTCAGGGTCCTAGGATGGAGCCCCACATTGGGCTCTAGGCTTTGCACTCAGCAGGGAGTCTTGAGGATTTCTTTCCCTCTCCCTCTACCCTCCTCTCTCTCTCCCTCTCTCTCTCTCTCAAGTAAATAAATAAATCTTTTTTAAAAAATAGTAATAGAATACTATGAATAACTCTAGAAGAAATGGACCAATTCCTTGAAAGATGTAATCTGCCCAAACTCACACAAGAAAAAATAGGCTATTCGAAGAGAACTATATCTATTAAACAAATCAATTCAGTAATAACCTTCCAAAATAGCACCAGGCCCAGATGAGTTCATGGGTGAATTCTACCAAATATTTCAGGAAGAAATATATCAATTTTCTATCATTTTTTCCAGAGGTGGAAGTAGATATCATACTTTCTAACTCATCTTTTGGAATCCAGAATTACCTTACTACCAAAATCAAAGACATTATGAGAAAAGAAAATTACAGGCCAATATTTCTTATGAACATAGATACAAAAATCCTCAACAAAATATTGCAAATATATAATATATCCAATATATCCAACAATATATAAAAATAATTATACAATATGGCCAAGTAAGATTTTTCCTAAGTATGCGTGACTGGTTTAACATTCAAAGATCAATTAAGGTAATCCATAACACCACAGACTAAAGAACAAAAATCACATGATTATATCAATAGATGCAGAAAAAGCATTTAATAAAATATAATAGTCATTCATGATAAAAACTCCCAGAAAACTGGAAAGAGGAACTTCCTCAACTTGATAAAGAACATCTACAAAAAACCTACAGCTAACATTATAATCACATAAATACAAGATGTATGTCAGGAAAACCACAAAATTCTGATGAAAGAAATCAAAGAAGAACTAAGTAAATGGAGTGATATCCCATATTCATGAAGAGGAATACTTGATATGGTCAAGATGTCTGTTCTCAGGGTGCCTGGGTGGCTTAGTCAGTTAAGCGCCTAACTCTTGATTTTGGCTCAGGTCATGATCTCAGGATCATGAGATTGAGCCCCACATTGGGCTCCATGTTCAGTAGGGAGCCTGCTTAAGATTCTCTCTTTCCAAGGAAAAAAATAAAACAAGACGAAATCAGAGAGGAAGACAAACTGTAAGAGACTCTTAAGCAAAGGAAACAAACTGAGAGTTGCTGGAGGGGAGAGGAGCGGGGGGATGGAGTAACTGGGTGATGGACATTAAAGAGGGCACGTGATGTAATGAGCACAGGGTATTATGTAAGACTGATGAATCACTGACCTCTATTTCTGAAACCAATAATATATGTTAATTAAATTTAAATAAAAATAAGCAAATTTAAAAAATAAAACAATAAAAAAGATTTTCTCTTTCCCTCTTTCTCACCTCTCCCCCCAACACTTTCTCTCTCTCTCTCTAAAATAACTAAATAAATCTTTAAAAAAAAAAAAAGGTGTCAACTCTTCTCAACTTGATCTATAGTTAAAACACAATCCCGATCAAAATCCCAACAAGTTATTTTGTGGATCTCAATAAACTGATTCTAAAGTTTATACGTAGTGGAAAAATTGTGCAGAATAGCCAACACAATATTGAAGAAGTAGAACAAAGTTGGAGGGCAGATACTTCCCAACCTCAACATCTGCTTTAAGTCTACAGTAATCAAGACAGTGTGGTGAAAGTAGAGACAAATAGATCCATGGGACAAAACAGAGAGCCCAGAAACAGACCCACATAAATATAGTCAACTGATCCTTAACAAGGGAGGAAGGCAATACAATGGAGCAAAGATAGTCTTTTCAACAAATGTTACAACTGGACATCCAAATGAGAAAAAAAGAATCTAGACACAGGCATTAAACCCTTCATAAAATTAACTCAAAATGGATAATAGACCTAAATTTAAAACACAAAACTAAAACTTCTAGAAGATAATATGGAAGAAAATCCAAGTCACCTGGGTTTTGGTGATAACCGTTTAGATACACCAAAGGCATGATCCACAAAAGAACTAAATACTAAAATGAACTTCAGTAATATTAAAAACTCTGCTCTGTGAAAGATACTATCAAGAGAATGAGAAGACAAGCCACAGACTGAGAGAAATAGTTGTAAAAGACATATCTTATAAAGGACCATTACATAAAATATACAAAGAACTCTCAAAATTCAACAAGGAGAAAATTAAGAACTGGATTTAAAAATGAGCAAAAGATCTGAACAGACACCTGACCAAAGGAAATATTGATGGAAAATGAGCATATGAAAAGCTGTCCACCATCTTATGTCATTAGGGAATTGCAAATTAAAACAAGGAGATACCACTACACATCTATTAGGATGATCAAAATCCGAAACCCTGACACCACCAAATGCTGGTAATGATGCGGATCAACAGGAACTCATTCATCGCTGATGAAAATGCAAAATGGTACAGCAGCTTTGGAAGATAGCTCAGCAATTTCTTACAAAATTGAACATAATCTTCCCATATGATCCAGCAATTGTGTTTCTTGGAAACAACTCAAATGAGTTGATAACTTACTCCTACACAAAAACCTACACACAAATTTTACAGCAGCTTTATCTGTAATTGCCAAAACTTGGAAGCAACAAAGATCTCCTTCAGTAGAAAAATAAACTGGTAAATCCAGACAATCTATAATACTATTGAGCTCCAAAAAAGAAGTGAGCCATGAGCCACAAAAAGACATGGAGGAACCTTAAATGCATATGAAAACATGAAAGAAGCCAATCTGAAAAGGCTACATACTGTATGATTCCAACCATATGACATTCTGGAAAATGCAAAACTATATAGACAGTACAAGGATCAGTGATTGCCAAGGGTTAGGGGGGGAGGAAGGAATAAATAGGCAGAGCACAGAGGATTTTTTTAGGCAGTGGAAGTATTCTGTATAATACTGTAGTGGTGGATACATGTCAATATATACTTGTCCTGACCCACAGAACATAGTGTGTTAATGTAGGTTCATCAATTGTAATAAATGTACCACTATGGTGGGGGATGTTGGTAATGAGAGAGGCTGGGATGGGAGGGTGAGAGTTGGCAATCTCTTTATGGAAAATCTCTGTACCGTCCTCTCAGTTTTGCTGTGAATTTAAAATTGGTCTTAAAAATAAAGTGTTATTATCATCTGTGCAAACACACTGATAAGAAAAACCAATCAATTTCAAGGTGGACTAGACAGGGTTTCTATGGATTTAATTAGATTAAATTTAGGAAAACTAAGAAAAAGAAATATTAAATAATCCCTACCTGTACCACTCAGACATTATTTTAAATTATCTGCAGGCTTTAATGAAAAAGTAATGGCAACCAAATTGTATTAAATAGCAATTTCTAACATGCTATATTTGCTAGAGGGTCTGAGGTTGAACAGAAGGGAGAAAAAGAGATCAGAGGCTGAAAAAGTCACCAAAATCTACAAGCATTTGTTTCTTTAATTTCCAATTCTTGATTTGATGGCTAGATAAGAAACAAAAATATGCAATGTAAACAATTATGCTCAAACACAATAAGTCATGTGCCAGCTTCACAAGCATAATCTGCAAAAAAAAAATAATTTAGAAATCATTTTCCATAAGATTTTCAAAAAATTAAAAGTATTTATATATTTCCACTTAACAATAGCTGTCCCATTCATTTTGCCCCTTAAAAAGATGCATAAGCGATCTTTTCCCCCATTTCAATTTGTCATGACATAGTTTATCATGTTTACCACTTACTAATACCACTCTCTATCCTGTGTATCATATTTCCTAAGTTCACTTACACTACCAAATGGTGCATTATCTTCAGCTGCCATATCGTTCTCTGATGCCCTGTAATTCAGTTCCCAGTTCCCCCCTGCCTCCCAGAAATCAGGTTCTGAGGACCACCCAGAGCCGCCTTCAAATGTGTCTTCAAAACAGTTTGATTCTATTCCTTGGATTTCTAGTGACAACATTTTTACCCTGTGCTATGGTTCCTAGGAAAT
Organism: Ursus arctos; assembly: GCF_023065955.2. Lineage (NCBI taxonomy): Eukaryota > Metazoa > Chordata > Mammalia > Carnivora > Ursidae > Ursus > Ursus arctos. Next base: position 36,144,217 of record NW_026622930.1, on the reverse strand, counting down.
CTGCATTACTTCTCAAACAGAACACTTTCCTCTAATGCATGCTGCCTTCTGTGCCTCACAGCTCTCTTACAGAATCACATATCCAGTTCGTGAATTCCTAGTAAATCAAATTACATTCAGAGAGCATATCAACTGAGACAATCATGAAAATAAAGAGTTATTAAGTCCTGCACCCGCATCACGTTAAAGGATTAAATTGCTATTTTAAGATTCATACTCTCCTATTCCCAAGCCACCACCAGCTCACTTCATCATTCTTAAATTTTATGCCATTGTACAATTTACTAAGACCTTGCTAACACTTCATTGCTTCAGGTCAGTGAGCCATTGATATGCACTAAGAGTAATAAAGGATTATCAAGGAGAGGGGCCACATTCTTCACCATCACAAGGCTTATAATCAAGCTGAGGAAACAAACATACACAAATGAAATCATAATATCCCCTCAGATATGCAAAATTCTGCAAGCAAAATTCATTCATATCTCTATTCCCATTTGTTCTTTCAACCACCCTGTGGTGAAGTAACTAGGTATTCCTTTCCTTTTCTTATAGCCACAGAAACTGAGAGCCAGAGTAACCGTCCCAAAAGCTCACAACAAACACATCCTAGGGAAGGCATAAGACCCCAGATCACACAACAAATGGTACAGTGCTCATGAGCACACACAAAGCAACAAAAGAAAAATAACTTTAATTACATTAATGTGCACTTGTGTACATAAATGAAGATGAAATACGATGAAGATACTCATTACAGTTGTTTGGAAATAATCACTTTTAAAAAGACAAAAGGCCCAAAATGGAGTCACTTGTGCTAAGCCCACGTCACCATACCAAGACTTAACACCAACTTAATTGCAGTTTCAGCCTCTCCCAAGAATGTAATCTTAACCAGTCCATCTGGAATTACCCGGTCAACACCAGTGAGATAACCTGCCTGACAGACCCCTTGCCTTCCCCTAAAGGAAAGCGACCTTGCCTGAAATAACCTACTCTTTGCTAATAATGTCCTTGTCTTGCCCCCTTCTGCCTATAAAAGTCTTCTATTTTGTACAGCTCCTCAGAGCTCCTTTCTATTTGCTAGATGGGATGCTACCCAACTCATGAATCATTGAATAAAGCCAACATAATCTTTAAAATTTACTCAGTTAAATTTGTTTTAACATAATGTAGGAAGCTTTCCCTGAAGTATGTTCCAGAAAGTTGGATATAGATGAGAGAAAAAAATCAATCCAAAAGACGAAAGAAAAAAAGAAAAAGGAAATAAAAACATAGGGAAAAGCATTTGAAAGTGGAAAAGAATATGCTCTACGTAAATCAAAATGTAATTAATCTCGATAAATATACATAGATTAAGCTTGTCAGTTAGACTCTCAGAATCTATACACTATCTATAGAAGATACAGCTAGAGTATAATAATCTATAATAAAAAATTTTAAATATAGAAATATATATACCAAATACTATATGAAAGCTAATTTAGCTCTACTAGTATCAAGCCAAATAGACCTTAAACAAAAACAATCATTAGGGACAGAGAAAGTGAGAAAATAATGTTGAGGAAATCTCCCAGATGGGATAGCAAAAATAGAAAGCGCTGGAAAATAGGAGAGAAGAGAAAAAGAAAATTAGAATATTAGTCCAAAAGGTACAATATCCAAATAAAAGGAGCTCCAGCAAGAAAAAAGTGGAGAAGGATGGAGATAATCATCATAGGAAAAGAAATTGACATAAGACGCACTTTTCCAGATTGAAAAGGGCCACCATCAATGCCCAGCCAAATTGATGAAAACGGACCCACACTAAGGCATGTCATCAGAAAGTTTCAGAACTCCGGGACAGAGGATATACCAAACTTCCAAAAAGAGCACAGGTCACATGTAAAGGGTCAGAAATCCTAATTATCTCTAGCCTAGAATATTTAGCCAAAGTCAACCATGTGGGAGGGGGGAGTAAAGAGAGATTTGTTTAAGAAAATGATGTTGATCGAATATTGCTCATATCAATGTAATGAGAGAAGATGTAGACAATTGGCAGAGAGCTTAGTGTCTGAATTAGTGGTAAGTACAAAAAACGAAGCAAACAATAAATACAACTATTTATCAACTCTCAGGAAAGTGGAGAGTGCAGAAAAACAATCACAGCATGTTTAAGGTTAAACCATAAATAGTGTATTTGTAGTCATAATGACGTAAACACCTAATATTTATTGACCCAAGAGGATGATACACCTGTATTGTGAGAATGAGGTGATGGGAAGAGTGGGTGGACGTAGTAAGAGCTACAACCTCAAATGCCATATTGAGAAGTCAAAGACAAGACCTAAAACTGAAAAACAAGAGGTAGGTACATAATCTTGTTTGCTGACATGGAAGCAAATAATAAAAGAATCTCCTAAACAATTTGAAAGTGGTTGCCTCTAGGGTCTTTTCTTTTCTTTTTTTTTTTTTTTTCAAAATGAGATATTGTCCATCATTCTTCATAGAAGTTTTACCAACTTATACTCCCTGGAGCGATGTATGAGAGTGCCCGTAGCATCACTTTATCCGTTCAGGTTCCCTACAGAGTGCTGCCAAGTCAGGGTTAGAGGTGCAAGAGATAAAGGTCTGGGAAAGATAAAAGGGGGAAGGAGGAGCCTTCAGACCAAAATGCAGGCCTGACACGTGTGAAGAGGTATTGGGTAGAATAGCCTCAGATCACAGTACAGGTAAATGGGGAGCCCCAGAGCAAAAAGTTGCTCAATAGAGGAGTTCTGCATTGAGTAAGACTAGACTAAATTATAATATTGCCACCATTCTTGATTATTGATTAAAAGTAGCCTTGAGAAAATAGGGCGTCAGTGTGTGAACCGCAGATCAGAAAATGCAGCAGATGTCCGTCAAAAAAAAAAAAAAAAGGCCTCTATTTATAGCATTTTAGGCTTTCTGAATGTAAATACTCCCACTGTGGCCAGTTTCAAGCTACTAGTGTGACAGTGTGATGACTCACTGAATGAATGCTGAGTTTGAAAAAGTTGCTAACAACTGGCTTTCCCAAACCAAGAGCAGGTTCCGGGAAGCTATGAATTGTGCTCCAGACAGCAGGTTTCCTGAAGGATGATCTAAGCAGTGCACCTTCCCAGCTACCATACTCACCAACCTAGTGTGCCAAAGTTTTTATTACAACAGTGTGATAAGTGAAAATGGTATGTCGGTGTCGTTTGTAGTTTTACTTTGCATTTTATTTAATATGCATGAGGCTGAGGATCTCTTGATATATTTATATATTATGTTAAATGCATTTATTATTTTGTAACATATTTAATGTATTTTCTATGAGCTGAGACAATCTTTTGATTATTTTTATTAAAATCTCTATGCCCATGTTCTAAATAACTGATTTCTTAATATATTGATCTTAATATATTAATTCATATAGTAAATGAAATATAATTACTGCTTATCATCTCTTTATCATATTTCACATTTTCAAAATGAATTCCTTTCAACCCCTTCCAGAGGGTAAATAGGAAAGAAATAAATGTATTTTTAAAAGCTTGTGTAAATGGAATCTAAAATTAGGAAACAATTTACTGTAATTCCTCTTTTTTCTGTAATTTTTAAAGTAATGTGTACAGCATCAAAACACAATATCTACACTTAACTTTCAGGGAAATAGTTTTTTTTAATATTATTAAAGTTAATTGAGTGTAGAAATTTTATGGGAAAAAGTCACTGAATAGTTTTCTAGATACCTCCCAACATACATAGAGTAACAACAACAATATAGTAGAGAATTTTCCATCTGAGCAGTTTACAAGGACAGAGTAGAATCTTCAAGGAAATTAAGTTTGTAATATTATCATTATGAACACATTTTAATAATAGATGCATTCTATATTGACTCATTTTTACATTAGTTGAGATTATTGGTTGCATCCTATTAGCTTGCTGTAGCAAGTTGGAAATCATCCACTATTAAGTTAAAAGCTAGGAAGCTCTGGATGAAGTGGTCTTTTAAGATATTACACATTTTTAGGGATGCCTGGGTGGCTCAGTCAGTTAAGCATCTGCCTTCAGCTCAGATCATGATTCCAAGGTCCTGGGATCGAGTCCCACATCAGGCTCCTTGCTCAGCAAGGACCCTGCTTCTCCCCCTGCTTGTGCGTGCTCACGTTCTCTCTCTCTGACAAATAAATGAATAAAATCTTTTTTTTTAAAGATATTACACATTTTTAGTATTCTTTTAAGATTGATTTATTTTAGAGAGAGAAAGTGCGTGCGAGCAGGGGGAGGAGCAGAGGGAGATAAAGAATCCTCAAGCAGACTCCCCGCTGAGTGCAGAGCCTGATGCAGGGCTCAATCCCAGGACCCTGAGATCACAACCTGAGCTGGAACCAAGAGTCATCCGCCCAACCAACTGAGCCACCCAGGTGCCCCCACATTTTGAGTATTTCTAGTTGTGCAGGTAATACTGAATGAACAGAACCTTGAACTAGACCAGACATCAGAAGTCATCCAATATCGTCTCTAACCACAAATGTACTTAGACAACATTTAAAACAAAGCCTATAAAGAAGAAACCCAAGGCAAAAATTTGAGGATTTTCCATAAAAGTTTTTTTTTAATGTTACCTCAAGCACTGCTACCATATATAACTGGAGAGGAGGAGTCAAAAGATCTATGGGTGCGTAGAATGCTACCGTTTTCCAAAGAAAATACATCTATTTCATCTCTTTTAATCAATTACCTAATTCATAACTGTATTTGACCCTCAAATGCTGCTGCTTTGCTTTTGTTCCACCTCCTCCAACCACAACCTCCACTTCTTCAAACCACAACTTCAAACCACAACCACTGTCCTAGTAATTGGTATTGTCAATCAGAAATCAAGAAAAAGCAGCAGATGAAAATTAAAGTCATTGAATATTATAATTTACGGCAAGGAGGGTGAAGGCTGAAAGTGGTGGCTAAAAAGAAGTTTGGATTATCTATACACTCCTTTTATCTTAATTTTCTCAAAACATATGATCCACAGTACTCAGGAAAAAAAGGAAACTTACCTCATCCACATTTTCAAAGGCATTGATGATGTCATAAGGTAAACAAGACAACAGATCGATCACAAACCAAGTTTTCAGATAGTTCATCCTTATCAGCTTGGGGTCAGAAATGACCTCTCCACCAGGTCCCACAAAGGTCGTGTGAAAATTTAAAACAATGTCAACCAGAAAAATAACGTCCACCACACTGTCCAACACCAGCCAGGCTATGTTGTTCTGCTTCGTTTTGAAGGAAACATTGTAAGGAACCATAATGGCGGTGTAGAAGGTAAGAATTAAAATCACCCAATCCCAAGTAGTTTTAAAAGCACAATAGTGTAAAATAATGTGTGGTGGCGTCTTTGGCGCTTCTTGCTTATACTGAGGAAGGATATCTGATCCCAGCTGAAGAACCTAAAAGAGAGACAATGTGTATATAAATGACTTGGACATCTCTGCACAGTTAGTAATGAATTCAAACTTACTGGAAGTCAAACCACAGCGTATTTTCCATGACTCCTGGTTTCAAGACCAGTCATACCCTATAGTTTTGTCTCCCTCTTCTGAGTTGTACCAAAGTTTGTTCAAAGGAAGCTAATTTGTCTGTTCTATCTGGCTTTCTCTCCAGTGGCCAACTGTTGGTTCACAAACTGGCCCCCAAACACCAAGGGCAAGGAGAGAACAAAGAAAAAGGCAGACCACTCCAGACTGTTAGGTGGCAGGTTTAATGATTAGCAAGGGAACATACTTACAAGGCTTGTCATAGGAAACTGTAAGACGAGTAGATCTCCACACCCACCTATCAGAATCTTAAAAGCTTAGTAGACACCCTAACTGGATCCAGTCACATATACAGTCCAAATGGTCTTAACAACATCCTACACTTTCAAGGCTATGTCCTTGAAAATGGCTCCCACTTTAGGAATGGCTGGCAGAGTGTACATTCCAAGGACCGGAATGAGGAGCCTCTGATTGCCTGGGTCCAGTTCTGGGATCAGCCAGCAGTCACATCCTCTCAATGACCTCCTCCAACACCAACGCTGATCCACAGCACTGCTGGACATCCACTCCTGGGATGGCTTTCTGTACACTCACTTGCAAGCCTGCCTAAAATCATACATCTCTAACTGATTGTCCAACAGTTATTTGGCTGACTCACCGTTATCCATTCTTCACACATATTTAGCACCTCAGGGAGCATAACTTTGATTCTGATGGCCTCGCTGAACCCCAGGACCACACTGTTAGTGATCTTGCTGTTGAGTGGGACTCAGCAAGGGCCCTAATGAGTGGCATAGTGATATCAGGGTTGTAAATGTTATAGCCTGCTTTCTCCTATTCTCCCTTCAATCAGGACTTAAAGACTTGTGTTCCCTGTCCAGATGCATATTCGCTTGGAAAAAAAATGCTAAATACTCAGGTTTGCTTCTCCATACTTTTTGGACAGAAAAATTTCAAGGTTATATGAAACTTGATTTACTCTAAGCAGGTCTAATTAAAGAGACAAAGGGGAAAAGCAGATGACAGCGCAAGAGGAGAGGCCTGGGCAGTGCCGGGCACAAGTAAAACACACAGACTTAGCATTGCTTTCTGGAACCTGGACCTTGGAAGTTGTGAAAAGGAGTTGAAGGAATAGAGCAGAGAGCTCTGCTCCACCATCAATGAAGTAAGGTTGAGTAAACCTATGTGTTAAGGAGTCTGTAAATGGGACTTTAATAAACAGTATTTCCAGCAGCTTTGTCATCTTACATATCCAAGTGTTCAGTGTCTCTAGGACTAATGGGATCCAGAAGGTAGCAGTCAAAAAGTTATCATAAAGTTATAAATGCATTAAATATTTGAATATAAGAATAGATATAAACAAAAATACCTATTATCACATAACCCATATGCCACAAAGCAAAACAGACTAGCCCTTCTTGAAACTCGAGAATTATCCTGAAAAGTTTCTCTTGTGCATAGAACTTACATAACTGAAAACTAAGTACATAATAGCCATTATTAATATTTGAAATGTGAAAAATATCACTAGTAATCTCATTAGTTGTATCTTGTAACTATTGTTGTTAGTTTGGGGGCTATAAGAACTATTTAGAAAGATTTTTATGTATTTATCCTTATTATCAGTGCCCCAGTCATATTTTCCCTATAAAGTCTTAAATTGCTTAGCAACAAATTTTCCTACCCGGAATGTAAGCTTCATGTTGGGATAGCCTTTACATAGACAGAATCATACATAATCATGGCTTCTCTTTCAATTTATAGCCACTGGTCTACCCATTCCAATTTCACTGCATTAAACATGAAAATTTTCTTCATAGTCAATGTTAATATTTTACCATCTATATTTATACAGCCTATAGTTGAAGCACAAAGAAATCAGACTTAGAAAATAAACTCAGTGCCAGGGTGCACTTACGACCTCTGTGGGCCGTAGGCATTTTTGCCTTCTTGGACCCCTTTCTCCATAAAAAATAAAATAAAATGAAAACTGCATTGTTACAAAGAAGAATAAATTAATATTATAAATCCAACTTTTTTACCTAAAAGTTCAATTTTTCCTTCTACTGTTAGCAGAAATTCAGACATCCCATGGACCCCTAAAAACACTGTGGCCCCACACACCACTCATAGACAAGTTGACCCTGTTCAGCACCCTAGCAGAACGTAAGATGTCTTCTCTAGAGATGGAATGGGATCACTCCTGAGGTTAGTATTCCTTAAATCTGGCTACAAATTAGAATCATCTGGAGAAATTTTTTAAACGATGGTATACTCATATCTAGAAATGCCCCCCCCGACAATAATTAAATTCATCTTGTGCAATCTTATTTTCAAAACCTGTTCTGAGTGATTATAATGTACAGTCCAAGGCAAAACTCTTGTCTGTTATTTCCTTAGACATTCAGGACCGAGTTCTTCAGACAGTGACTTGCATATGTAGAAGGATCCAGAAACGCTACAAGAGGAGGAGGAGAAGCAGGCAGAGAGAAGGAGGAGGAGGATGGCATCAACCACACAGGGACACTCATGCTAGCACTTTGATCTCTCTCATATGCAGAGCACGACTTTAATCTTCAGTCTGACTCTGGGCGCTTTTATAAAGCAGTGAGTAACAATCCTTCACTTTCCTTGCTATTCCACTTGTACTTTGAGAAGTGATGAGCCTTAGTGGAGGGGGATGAAAACGCATTTTCTGATGTATTTTTGTACCAATACAAACACGTTCTTTCTCTCTGAATATCTGAGATCACTGACACTAATAGAATCAGGACCATGGACATGGCATTGGTACAGATATTTATCTCGACCCCTGTAAAAGTGAAAAGCTGAAGCCAGTCAGCAGGAAGTCAGTTCATGTGGACAATTGATAAACTACCTACAAGGAGACCCGGATCTTTGAAACCGGGAACTGGCTCCAAATGTAGGTGTCCCGATGGCACTGTGATAAAATTCATATGTCTTGGAAAAAGTGCAAACCTGAATGAAGTGAGCAAATTATATGACTCTGAGTAAAATTTTTAAATGATATCCTTTTGCTAATTTGTTGCTTCTCCAGGGTCAAACTTTAGACTAAGAGCACATGCAGACAAAATATCTTCTGAGAATCTCATTATTTCTTCATGCTCTCTGAAGTCGAGCCTATGACCTGACAGAAAACAGTTTTGTATCCGAGTCAGGTTTGTGAATTAGGGATGACCAATAAAGAAACTATCAGTAATCTAAAGGCTATGCAAAAATAAAATAAAATCAGATGGGAAGAAACAGGGGTGAAATTTCCTCAAAAATAAAAGTAAAAAATCGTGTGCTGTTGAGGGGAAAGAAACTTCCCACTTGATGCAGAAGAAAAAAAAAACCAATGAGTGTTTCAGGGCACTAAGGTAAAAAAACTTTCCTCTTTATGGTCCCTTTCCTCTTGTTCTTGCCCAGTTGTACGACAAAGAAAGGAAAAACTCTGAATAAAGTATTGTTAAGACCCAGAAGGAATCATGACTATGAGAGTCAGCAGTCTCAAAAACAAGCCCCTCTACTTCAGCTTGATCTGTAGAAAAAAAGGGACCACTCAAAGCAGAAAAGAAAGCTTTAAAATCAAGTAGTACTTTATAACAAGCATTATTGACAAAGGAAATTGTATCTAATAGCCTGCTTTAAATCTTGTCCTAATTGTGTACTGTCTTTTAAAATACTGTGACTATTATTATTAGTTAATATTTAATTATATTAATGTCTTACCTGGGCTTTTAAAAACATGCTTGCACATACAAGTATTTTTCCCTCCCCAAGCTGACAGTGCCACTTAGAGCAAAAAGCCTTCTAAGTCCCCCTGTTAGCTATGGTCCAAGAAAAACTCCAGAGCCCTCCAAATTCAAGGAACAAACTTTACTTCCTAACCCTCTCCAAAGCAAATTTAGTATCTGCAACCAGTTCAGAAAGTTACTCTGGAGCTCTTCAACTCACTTTTCTCCAGCAGAGCAAACCGATGAACATATATATTTAATTTCGTCTTTCTCCTCTCTGGCAAGATACCTCAGAACACTTTGTGAGGCCCACTAAGTGCTCAGCCGAGCTTTTGTAATTTAATTAGCTTTTGGCATCATTCACACCAGGAAGACAAGTGATGATTACAGAAGACACGTGAACAACAAAGCTTTTAGCTGCCCTGGAGTTCTGTCCTCAATTCCTTTCCTCTCTGGTTTCAATATATTTTCTTTGGGTAACATCATGTAGTCCTATGGCACCAAGGCCTGCAATTCAGACCCAGGTATCCCTCCAGAGCCAGACCCAGAAATCCCTCTGCCTTTCAGGGATCCACTCGGATTTCCTGTCAGGCACTTCAAACTTAGAATGTCCAAAACTGAACTCATTACCATTGTCCCCAAACCTTCTCTTCCTCTTCTTATATTTGCCATTTTATTAGCCAACAGTACTATCTATCCAGCTGTCTTTGACTCATCCTCTTTTTCACATTCAATTCTTGTCTACCAACAAATGTGCTGACTCTAATCTTGGAGTGTCTGCCAACTGCCCACTTCCATTTCCAGTTTCCTTGCTTAAAGCCATGGTCAATCTAGCTGATTTACTACTTAGGTCCTCTTAACTAGTTTCCCTGCCTACCCATTCAACACAGAGCCACTAGGTTTTTAATCATTTTTGTACCACGGGATCCCTTTTGGTAATCTGGTGAAATCTATGGATCCCTTCTTAGAATTATGTTTTTAAATTAATACAAGAAAAACATGGCATTGCAAAGAAAACCATAGGGACCAATCTCCTTTTGAGAGGTTTCTCTGAGGCACGAATGTGATCATATCATTTCCCTAGCACGTGGGACACCAACCACCACTGTTGCACTCTACACCACTTTCAACTTTCCTTCCCCTGACTCCACCCACACTGAACTCATACTCAAAGTCATCACACTTTCTCATCTCTGAGCCTTTGCACAAGCTGCTCTCCCTGGTAGGAATGACCTGCATCCCTTCTTAACCCATCTCTCATATTTTTCCTTCAAGACTCACTCAGCCCAGGTATCATCCCACTTGGGTAAGCCTCCCTCGAGCCCCAAGTCCAGGTAAATGCTCTTGCATGTGTTCCCACTGCACCCTATCATCCTATTTATCACATCCTATTGTCAGTTTTTTCTGCTTCATCTTTAGTTCCTTGATGGTAGAGCCCATTGCTTATTCTTCACATCTTTTGTAGAGTAGCAGGCACAGAGAAAACTCTCAATGAGTGCGTGCCGCATACATAAACGGATGAAATGAGTGAACTTCCTATCTCATTTACTCAAAGAAAACCTCACCCTCTACAAATACCACTTGGGATGTCATGAACTAGTTTCCCGTTTCAAAACTACAAGAAAATAAAAAGAAGTATTTAAAATTTCTATAATTCCATAAGGGAAAAAATAATTAGAAGACAAGTACTTGTAAAATAATTACCAGAAATATCTATATTGAATCATTTGGGGGGAAAAATGTACCACACCCACCATATTGGGAAAGAAAGTTAGTCTCCCACTTACTTCAGCTAATCTTGAATGTTTGTGGACCACCTCTGTTTTATTCATTGGCGTGAGCTGCTGCAAAACACTTCGGCTATTTGTCAAAGCCCGCGTCAATCGGGCAAATTTTGTCCAACCTTAAAAGTAAGGAGAGAAAGTCTCAGTTTTTCATATATAATGAATATGGAACCCAACATTCTTGCTAATATTCAAAGAATCTCAGAAACAGCATAACAGCCAGAATTAATAAAAAGTAACAGTCTAAAGCATTTTATTTCTGCATAGACATCACCACATTTCAAGTGTAGCTATAAAGTAATGAGTAATTTTTATATGTGACCTTTGTGTTTTGCTCATATCTATTACACAGTCTCAGTAGCCAAGGTACAGCTGTCCACAAAATTCTGTGCTGCCCCTTGCATTATATAGATTTCTTACTGGAACAAGCTGCCCAGCCAGGAATACACTTCCCAGCATTCCTTGCATCTAGCTGTGTCCATGTCCCTAGTTCTCATCAATGGAATAAAAGCAGAAATGATTGTGTGTCACTCCTACTCATGCACATGCCACAACATAAGAAGCAAGGGAGACTTCTCCACACTTGCTTCCTCTTTCTACCAGCTGGATGCAAGTGACAACAAGGCCCCAGGGAAAGGTAAAGCACTGAATCCGTACATGGAAGATTCCCATATGCCAAGAATCACCTGCCTTAGACTGTAATGTGAGCAAAAAATATGCTTCTGTTGTGTTAAGCCACTGAAAGTTGGGGGTGGGGGGGTATTTATTATAGCCTAATAAAAACAGTTCTACTGTGTATTGTGGGCAGATATATACACATAAGAAAATGAAGCCCAATTTTGACAAATCTCACATATTATGGTTCATATCACGTTTCCCATCTTTCTTGCTACATAGCAAAATGTTATTTCTCTCTTAACAACTACAGTGGTATCTAAAGATCATTCCTTAAATATCTAGAATCCTTAATACTGTTTTCTGAAAGACTAGTAATTTCAACTTCTGGGGGAAAGGGATGTGAATTTAATGAGAAAGAAATTTCTTCCGAGGCCTCAAATTTCTGTTATTAAAATAATTAATTTCAAGGAAATGTCAAGGAGATGTGAATAAGTAGAGCAAAACTGACCATACTCTGGTTCTATCTCAATTATCCTTTCTCTAGATATCCCAAAGACTCTAATTTATTGAAGATTCCATTAAGACCATTTGATAATTTCTACGATATTGCCCCTACCTGGGTTATTTTCTTAACAAGGAAAACTCCTGATAGTCCCAAGGAATGATTGTAATGGCAATGATGAAATTTCAGACAATGCGACAAAAGATGAAGGAAGAAATCCTGGGCAGACACCTGTCAAATGTCTTTCAAACTATGCTATGCAGATGACATCATACTTTACCACCATTCTTCAGGCTAATTCTGACTTCAGTTAAGCTTCGTATCTCCCTACCAGCTCAGCTCCCTCTAGGTATCCAACAAGTGGATTAGAAAATAGGTAAACTGGCATCAATTTGTAGAAGGACCTTAATTCTTCATTAATGGAGTTTATACTAGTGACTAGAAGAAAGAGAAAATGTTAGGCTTTGGGAATTGTATGTATCCCTAAGGCTAACTCTGTGTAATATGCTTAAAAAAAAAAAAAAAGGAAGCACGAGATATGCCACCAGCTCTCTAAGAATTTAACATCAATGTAAAAGACCAATATGCAATCTGTATCACCAATCTAGACTCTTCTTCTGAGCACCAGACCTATCTAGTATCTAATCAGCCATTAGCCACCTCTTACTAAGATGTGCTACAGGCGTCTGACACTCAACATGTCCAGAATTGATCTCATCATCTTCTCCCCTCCATCTCCAACTCTGCATCTTTCACACATTCCTGGACTTGGTGAATGGGCCCATGATATTTCCACTGCCCAAATCAGAAACCTGAAATTTACCATCCTCCTTCACTATTATCTGTGCATCCACATAGCCAATCACTTCTAAGCCTTAGAGACTATAACTTATAAATAAATACTCAAGTTGAATCTCCCCTCTCCATCCCTATATGTCAGACAGTGTATCATCTTCCACCCGAGTTAGGTGGCAGCATCTTAAAGACTATACTCTCTATCTGCACTCTGACCAGATACTCCCCAAGCAACTCTCTACATTGCTGCCAAAGTGCTTTCTAAAACACACACCTGGTCCATGCCCTTCCCCTATTTCAAACTCTTTAAGAGATCCCTGAAGGCCTTCAGGATAACACTGCATATCATTGGTATACAGGTCATTTAGTTTCTGATCCCAAAGATCTGCTCTGCATTCATCTCCTTCTACTTCTTCATATATACTCTGTATTCCAGCCCTACTAAAATCAGTAGCAAATTTAAAAAAAGAATAAATTCAAAACTAAAATTAAATCTACTAGGAATTCTCTATACACCCCATGATATTCAGTGCTTCCAGGCTTTCATGCATTATAATTATTCTGCCTGCCTGAAATGCTTCCCTTATCCCCACCTGTCTGGCTAACACTTACTGGCACCTCCAGACTCAGTTAAAGCATTATCTCCTTCTGGAAGCTTCTCTGATCCACTCATAAGAGAGGTACCCTCGTCTGTGCTTGCACACCATAAGCTATATACCTCACATGGCACAAGCAACACTAATGCAGTTGTTGATTAACATGTCAGTCACTCTCACCATTGCTCACTTCTCCACATCCAGCACTTGACCAGGGCCTGGCCCAAAACAGGTCATTAATTAATTAAATAAGACTTATTTGTAACTTTAAAAATCAGATTTAAAATAAGCCCATTTTGTTTTATCACCATTTGGTTGGGTTTGGTTTTGCTTTGTTGGTTAAAAGTGATAAGAGTGTCTTCATGGGGCGCCTGGGTGGCACAGCGGTTAAGCGTCTGCCTTCGGCTCAGGGCGTGATCCTGGCGTTATGGGATCGAGCCCCACATCAGGCTCCTCCGCTATGAGCCTGCTTCTTCCTCTCCCACTCCCCCTGCTTGTGTTCCCTCTCTCGCTGGCTGTCTCTATCTCTGTCAAATAAATAAATAAAATCTTTAAAAAAAAAAAAAAAGAGTGTCTTCAGATGACAGTAACAGTGTCGACAATAGATACACTGAAGTATTTCCTGTGATCATTTCTCTTTCTCACTTCTACTGGATATTATTATTGCATTGAATATTTCTAGAAACTTACAAGGCAATGTTATACTTATTGAAGCTTCCTTTTTCTAAGACAAGTGATGTTACACATCTTAGTACATCTGAGTATTGGATTTAGAAAGAAGCCCATTTTTATTCCAAGTACAATAAGGTTTATCCAGAAAATATTTTGAAAAAAATTAAAAAAGATATTGAATGAATAAACTCATTGACACATGGAAGAATACCAATCATCAAATGGCATGCATTTGCTCATTTCCTGGGATCATAGCTAGGGTTCAGGCTTTCTTACAGTCCTCAGTTCTAAACAGTTAGTATCTTTTTTCAAGACCCCTATACCACCCCTTTCTCCTCACTCTCAGCAGATTACCTTGTCAAGTGTTATTAAATAAACAGAAATCATAAGAAACATGATAGATAGCCCTCAATTTCCCTTCTGTCTCCTCCATCTCCAGACCCACCCCTATGGCACTGATTCTTGCCTGCACCTTTATCATCTCAAAGTATTAGACATTTGCTCTTTTCTGATCATGCATATGTTCTATTCATGGACATTTAAGTAGTTTCTAGATTTTTCACTATCACTAACAACACCAGAGTAAATTTTCTTATGCCTATCCCTTTGTGCCCTTGGACACATCTGGAATTGATGAAATTAGTTCATTTCATCTGTCACCAACCCCCACTATACAGTCAAACTTTGAAAAAGTTGAGCAGCCATACTGTCTAGGTCAGAGAAAAAAGACACATCAGCAGTTCTAACTTTTCCCAGCGATACATTTACTGATCTCACCTTTACAGAGACCTCACTGGTGTAACTGATTATTCAGCACAGTTCACTGATGTTACTTAGATGTGGTCGATATGGGGTAATGTGAACAGACAGCTGAATATGAAGAGCCTAATACTTGCTCTATGAGTTGTTCATGGAATTATGAGAACATTTGTTCTCCTAAAAGCTCAGGATGCCAACTCCTTCTTAATAAAACATTAGTTTAGCTCTATTGGGTTGCAATTAACCTCTTTGTCATGCACTGCCTAATCTTAAAAATAAGAGGAAGTCACAGAGGCAGTTAAATCAATCTATTAGACTGCAACACAAGATTCTAATCTATACGAAAAAAGCTTAGGTAAACAATTATACTCTTGGCCGAAGAGACTACATGGCATAATTACTCATATTTCATCCGTTGTTTCCTCTCTAAAGAAAACCATTGGCTTCCCACAGGGGAAGGTTGCTATTTTTGCTGTTAGCTTCGTTCTATAAGAATTTTTTGTCTCAATTATTGGCATGAAGATGCCGTAACTATTTGGCACAGGGTTATTTCACACTGTGAGTTTCTTGGCAGTTTTGGAATCTGTTTGAAAATACCGTACAGGATAAATGGGCAGAGATTTTGGCCATCTCTTTTAGAACACATATGGATAATCAACAGAATGGATTTCTTGGCTGTAATTTTTCCCCTTTGTATTATTACAAATGATGAATCAGGTACCATTGACTGATTATCCGAGCAAGAGTTCCAAAACCTCAGTACCAGGACCAAAAGATAACAAAAATGTTTGCCCCCTTGAATTATTATCAGTAAATTTCTTGGTTCAAAACAGTTCAATTCTGTCAGAATCAGAGTGTTCTCAACCTGTGCTTAACTGCTGTAGGAAAAAAGGAGAGCAGGGTATTAAGGTGGTCAAACCATAATGATAAGTTTCCACTGGAAAGGATGAGACAGCATGGTGCAATAGAGAGAACATGTGATTGGAAATCAGTCACACTTTGCATGTCAGGATCTTCAACAGTAAAATGGAGATGATACTAATTTTCAGAATTATAGGAAAGAGCAATAAAGAACATAAAGTTCCCGACATATAGTGACTACTCCATCAAAACTAGATTCCTTCCCTTTCAATGGTTTTTACTACCACCCATCATGGTGTAAGTCAGAGGTAGCAATGACATCACTAAGCGTCATTCTTTTTAAGGGAAAAAATTCAATCCAGAATGTTTTGGTATCGTAAGATTCATGATGAGGAAGAGGTGTACTCAGATTGGTTGGCTGCCATCACATTATAGTTACTAACCCAGATACAATTTAGAAATAAAATTCAGAATTAGCCAGTGTACTCAAGTCTTTCAACCATGTATCTGAGTTTCTCGGTATAAATACCAAATCAAGTAGGAAATTGATGTCAATTCCAACCTCAGCAAATCCTCAAAGGACTTGGGCCCTTGCTCTAATCACTGGCCCCTTTTCACACTAAGAAGGTCAAATGTAAAGTGCTGAATAGCTACAGAGGCGTTGTTAACTTGTTAATAATCTCAAAGGGAAACCTTTCAATGTTTCAACCATTAAGTATGGTATTCGTGTAGATATATCTGTAGATGCCCTTTATCAAATTTATTAAATTGTCTTCTCTTAGAAGAAGAAGGAGGAGGAGGAGGAAGAGGAAGAAGAAAGGGAGGAGGGGGAGGAGGAAGGTAAAAACACCCTTGCTCTGGGATTAAAAGTTCCATTCTGGCCTGCTAATGTACGGATTCACTTGTCTATTCTGTACCTTAAAATACTATTTCCTATGTCCTAGGTAGAACTCTATTACCTAAGTATGTCTTCAAAATTTGCAAACACCCTCCATCTCCTTTGCAACAGCCTCAACTCCCTGATGCTTTGCCCTGATTCTTTCCA
This sequence comes from Ursus arctos, assembly GCF_023065955.2. NCBI lineage: Eukaryota > Metazoa > Chordata > Mammalia > Carnivora > Ursidae > Ursus > Ursus arctos. The sequence goes on along the minus strand of NW_026622930.1, from coordinate 36,127,323 downwards.
ATTCACTCACCTTACCAAATCCCAACTCTGGTTATATCCAACTCTTCATTACTTCTTCATCTATACACCTTTGACTAAACTTGGATGGAGCGAAACACATAATCATGCTCATAGATGCTAGTGGAATTCATGATCATGAGCCCCAAGTAGACCTTAGGGCTCAGGAAACCTACCAAATTCCCTTTGCCCACTCACTTCTCCACCCTCTTAGATTACCATTTCATGCCTACTTCTCTCTCACCACGTCTTCAATACTTCTTCATCTCCTTCACCATCCTTACTCTCAGGAGATAACCATGTTTTTTATATTACTGAGAAGATAAGAGCAATCAGAAGAAAACTTCCAATATATATTTACTTGTTTGTCTCCCCCTACCCCATTAGGATGGGAAAGAACTGTTTATCTCCAGGACCTAGAATGGTGCCTGCACCATTCTGTACGCCTAATCAGCATTTTTGGTTGAGGGGAAAAAATCAGTAAAATAGATAAACAAGGGGAACAAAATTTTCCTACAACAGTCATGAGAAGGCTCATGTCATTAACTCTGGTGCCCAAGGTTAAATTAAATGTAAATCTACCATCTCCCAGTTCAAATCCCTAGACCCAAACCATCTTGATATTATGGTGGTGTCACGAAATCTTGTCTGCTCTTTCTCAAAAGTTCCACGATCCCCTTTATTCAACTTAAGAATTTGAGAGATACATTTTTTCTGCCAAGATTTCCAAACACACTTTCCTATACTTCTACCTTCATGGAGATAGTAGAATGATTACTTAATGTCATAAATATTTTATTTCTACTGAATTTTTCATATTAATTTTACAGCTCATATGAATAATAGAAAGCTCATATACAGCATTCACAGTTACATTGTGCAATACTTTCTCAGTAATCTGTTATATATTTGAAAGGTGTGGAAGAGTCTCAAAATAAAAGTCTGTAAGCTCTTCCTCTACAAATTCTGGCACTGGAAAGAGATAGGCTTCTCTAATGCTTTTCACAATGGGGTCTGATTTTCCCTGTAAATTCTAATTTATATGCCTATCAAGCACATAGTTCAAAATTAAATGTCTGAGTTGTTTGGAGTTTATTCAAATGCCATTTTTTTGGTAAGAATGAGTTATGCATTTAAGAGATTTTTGTCTGATGATCTTGAGAGTCTGATGTAAGGATACAGACGTGGAGGTGCAGGCAGATAAATGGAAGGGCATTAACTTGAAAAATAAAAGTCAACTCTCAATAGTAGCACCTTTTCCCCAATCTCACTATAAAATGCTGTCAACTTTCAGTTTCCATAAATAGACTACATATACTGACACCATCAACCAATGTTCAGCATATCAAAACTGAGAATGTACTGTACTGTCCGTAACTTCAGCAGGGTCATGAAATCACTTAGAGAGAAAATAATATTCATCAAATATAAACATAAATATAAATATTATTTAAGGGAAAAGACTGTGACATGAAAGCTTTTTACTCAGTATTATTGTCATTCAATGTGAAAGCAAGAGAAATTCATCTGAAGAATAGTTAGGTCACAAATCATATAACAATTAATCTTTAATTTAAAAACATAGTACTTTAAGATATAATCAGCTGTTAACTGTAGGTTTTTCATAGATGTTACTTATCAAGTTGAGGAAGTCCCTCTCCATTCTCACTTTGCTAAGAGTTTTTACCAGGAATGGGTGTTGGATTTTGTCAAATGCTTGTTCAGTGTCAAATTAAATGATGATTTGATCTTTCTTTTCTTAGCATGTTGAAACAGTAGATTACAGAGATTGATTTTTTCATGTTGAACCTGCTCTGCGTATGTGGAATAGGTCCCACTTGGTTGTCATGTGGATTCAATTTTTGTTGAGTATTTTTATATGAAGATCCATGAGAAATATTGGTCTATAATATACTTCTCTAGCAATGTCTTTTTCTGGTTTTGGTATGAGGGCAGTGTTGGTCTCATAGAACAAATTAGGAGAGTTTTCTCTGCTTCTGTTTTTTAGAAAAGACTGTAGATTTGCCAAAAAATGAAAAACAAAAATATCCATACATGGTGTTTCTTTATTTTAGAAGTTGATTAATTATTAATTAATTTTTCAATAGATAATAGGATGATTTAGGTTATCTATTTCTCCTAGTGTGAGTTCTGGCAGTTTGTTTTTCAAAGAAAATGGTCCATTTCCCCTAAATTATCGAGTCAGTGGCTATGAAGTTATGGCTATGACATTAAAGTATTCCTCTTTAATGTCCTTGGGATGAGTTGTGATGGCCCTTCTTTAACTTCTGATATTGGTAATCTGCATCTTCTCCTTTTGTTCTTGGTTAGTCTGGCTAGAGGTTTACTAACTTCGATGATCTTTTTCAAGAACCAGCTTTGAGCTGTCGTGATATTCTCTTATGTTTTCCTATTTTCTAGTTCATTGATTTCTGCTCTACGGTTTCTTGTTTCTTGTCTTCAGGTTGCTTTCACTTAAATTTCTCTTCTTTGTCTCCCTAAGGTGGAAGCTCAGGTTTTTAATTTTATATCTTTCCTCTTTTCTCATATATGCATTTAATGTTAGATACATTTTATTCTAACCACTACTTTTGCTATATCCCATAAATTTGATAATTTGTCATTTCATTTTCAGTTAGTCAAAATATTTTTCTAATTTATCTTAAGGCTTTTTCTTTGCCCATGGGTTATTTAGAAATGTGTTAATTTCTAAGTGTTTGGAGATTTCTTAGCTATCTTTCCGTTATTGATTTTTAGTTTAATTCAATCGTGGCCTAAGAACATGCCTTTTAAGATTGCTGTTCTTTTAAATTGGTCAAGGCGTGTTTCATGGCCAGAATGTGATCTATCTTGTGAATGTCCATGTAAGCTTAAGAACACAAGTTCTGTTGCTATTGAATGGAGCACCTTGAATTTTAAAACAAACAAACAAGAATTAAACCTAAATACTACTTGAAGACTATTCTATTTTTAAAAACAGTATTTAAATTCATCCTAACCCTTTCTAGACACTGGGTCTATGAGTAAAGGTAGAGGAAAAGATAGAATGAGTCCAAAAGTGAATATTCGATCTTCCAGGAGATGATTTAATGCACACATTTTCAGAAACATTCACAAATAAATTGTTCCATGTTATACTGTAAATGGTTTGCACATTATAAAATTTTCCTCTTACAATTTGATGCTAACCAAAAACTGACCAAGTATAATATAATATATGTGAATCCATATGCAAGGAATAAACCTATAAAATTTTTCTATAATTATGATCACAGTTGGAAAGATTGAACTTTCATGCCAGTTTTTTTAAAGAGGTAAGAAATGGCAATGCCAAATGCAAAGAAGATTTCATTTTTAGTCTCCTAAGAGATTATTAAAAATAATATGTCATAAAAACTTCCAAGAGTATTTGAAATTCTTCATTTAGCAGACGGTTTTTAATTGAAACGTAATTGGAGGAAATAAAATGAGAGTAAATTACATCGAAAAGGGGATAAAAGCACACGCCACTGACTACTGCTTTCTCTAACTCCCCTCCTGAATATTAAAGTCCGTAAGACTACAATCAGGAAGTTTGCATTTTGCCGGCCACTCTCTTGATGACAAAATTGTTCTTCACAGAATCTAACGGCATCTAGCCAAGAGAACCTACAACAGCTGAACAAGTAAACAGTGAAAAGCAACGTGAAAAAGTCAACTAATCAATCTCTAATCAATTCAACAAAATTCAACCAACTTACCAACTGTGCTGTAAAAAGACTTCACCCAAACCATCTCACAGGTTCTTTCATTTTGTGTTTCTAAAGCTCATCCTGGTAGAAGTTATTGAAACTCCTATTATATTGATTCTAAATTAATAGTGTTCTATGATATTTGGTCCTTATGCCTTATCTCAATTCCTCTTATTATAATTTGAGTTAACCAACTATTATTTCTACTTTGGATAGCCATGCTATTTCCATTCAAACGGTATGACTGAATAAAACTGATTCTGGATAATTACTAGCAGGAATGTAAAGCAAAAGAAGTACCACGTGGTAAAATTTTGTTTCCCAGTTCAACCTATGCATATTTTAAATAATAATAAATTTAATTGACAGCCTAATTCTTAAGTGTGGCCATTCCTCTGAAAATTTCCTTTTGTTGGGACGCCCGGGTGGCTCAGTCAGTTAAAGCAACCAACTCTTGATTTCAGCTCAGGTCATGATGTCAGGGTCGTGAGATCAAGCCGTACAAGGGCTCCACGCTGGGCATCCCTCTCTCTCCCGCTCTCTCTGCCCCTCCCCCCACTCTCTCTCTCTCTCAAAAAAGAAAAAGAAAAAGAAAATTACCTTTTGTTGAATCATCCTCTATTGGCTGTTTGAACAACGTAATATCCTTGAAAGTACATAGGAACAAGACCACCTTTTCATGTTCATTTCTTATTGGTGCAATTTGCATATAAAACCAAACAGGGGTTCCTGTAAGAGATGGAAAGGACAATAGAGTGTGACATAGCCACAGCAATGATTTGATCTCCTGCCTTCCCTCTTTCTTTAGCTGCCAACTGCTACGCCAGGAACCAGCACTGAAACAACAGCATTTTAATTGCTTTCAGAATTAAAAAACAAAAAACAAAACTTTAACTTTTTATCAATTACTAATTGCTTAAATATTAATAAACATTTTTCAACCCAAAATACCAAAATGTGAAAGCAAAGCTGAGGGTGACATTTCACCACGCAGGAGCACAGGGCAGTGTCGCAACTTAAGTAACACCAGCATGACCTTTCGGTCTATGTCCCTACACCTGTGCGGCTCTCACCAACTTCCTTTTCATGGTTTCACCACGTGTGACCACTCCGACATGCTTCTCTTCCCCTGTCACTTTGAGAAGTGTTTCCAATTGACTTCGACAGCAATCCCTGACGCTCTGATGAGCACTCCTCTCGGAGGAACATATGAAATGCTATTCCTACTTCAAGGCTCTCTCATCACTCAGAGTTATAGACGGCCCTATGGCTTTGACAGCACCCCCACATCAGAGAGAGGACATCAGCAACACCTGATGTCTGCTGACAACAGAGCCCTACCTGAAGCTTTTAAGGCAATCTTAAGAAAAAAGAAAAAAAAAAAAAAAAGACATGTCCCCAGCCCTTGAGATTCTCAGGTGTCTTCATGAGCCTCTGCTTCCTATCTCCTTCACTCAAAGAATGAGGCTTGACTCTATCACTATGTTCTTTATTATTTGTTTATTGCAGTTGTTCAAATATTCTTTATTTTTTAATAATTTATCAGTTGCGTTTAACACCCAGTGCACATCACATCACATGCCCTCCTTAACACCCATCACCCAATTACCCCATCCCCCTGCCCATCTCCCCTCCAGCAACCAGTTCACTTCCCATAGTCAAGAGTCTCTCATGGTTTTTCTCCCTCTCTGATGACCTCGAATTCACTTTTTCCTCCCTTCCCCTATGATCCTTTGTGCTATCACTATGTTCCTTAAACAATGGCTCCTGCAGACTCCAGAAAACAGAGTTTCAGAGCACTTAAGGCTTTGAATTTGGACAAACCAGGAACTGGCATTAATTCAAACAATAAATATTTGAAGACACAAGAAATGCCTTCAAAGGAGTAATTATCCATTAAACGATAAAACACTGAAGGAATGTTCCATCAGAATCAAAAAGACACATTTTCCATTATATTCTTTCCAAGCCACAGTGCAGTAAAGCCTCTCCAAATTTTCTATCTTAAAGACATAAAGGCTTTTGTTAGGTTTGGGATTTGGGGAGTGAAATATGCAGCTATTAATAGTCTCTATGTGAGAGTTGATAGCCTGTTAGTGGTGTAACAAAAACCAAATCAGAAAAACCTTCATACCTTTGGCCAAAAAAATCACAGAGTAAGGGTCACCTGGGTGGCACAGCAGTTAAGCGTCTGCCTTCGGCTCAGGGCGTGATCCTGGCGTTGTGGGATCGAGCCCCACATCAGGCTCCTCCGCTATGAGCCTGCTTCTTCCTCTCCCACTCCCCCTGCTTGTGTTCCCTCTCTCACTGGCTGTCTCTATCTCTGTCTAATAAATAAATAAAATCTTTAAAAAAAAAATCACAGAGTAATGTCACCACAATGGGGAATTTGTCATCCAGACAAGAAGAGATGACTTAACTACCAGGCTCAAGGAGTCCGAGAATTAGAAAGAGGAGGTGTTTATGGAATATTTAGTTCTGACAACCAGATTCTTTGCAACCCTGGGGCCTATGAAAACATGGCCCTTTCCAAAATGATCACTGGGTGAGACAGGGATCTCAAAAACCATCACACCATCTCCCAGAGAGGCTTGTCCTTTGTTTTCTGCTCCTTATTCTACACAGTATGCCCAGGAACTGTGAGTGATGTACGCCGTTCTACAAATCACCAGACACACACGCTAGAAGATACATGGCCTATGACTGTTCCAACACAGTGAGCTTGAGGTAGCAGGCTCATAAACAGAGAAAAGGGCATTAAAAATATGTCGTTTTCCAAGATCTGTTAAAAATCTGCACAGAAAGAGATAATGTTACATTTTGCACCTTTTATGAAAAGAGCAACTTTTCAAATTTGAGCATAGAGTCAGGGCTGTTTTTAGAACTGCTTTCAGATATCAAGGTAGATATTTTCAAGATGAGTTATAGGGTCACACTCCCCAAGTAGACAGAGTATTTGCTGATTTGCTGGTAAAATATCTATATTCTGGTTTGGGGTTCAAGGGAGCAGAGAGTCTGTGAGGATTAGGCAGAGGCCAATTGTAGATGGAAACTCAGGGCAGTGCTTTGGCAGTGATTATCTGGGTGGCCCAGGCTATCACAGGTGTGCCTTTGTGCAGACAGAAAGACCCATTTATATCGTTCCCCCAGAGCTACTGTTTCCTTCTCAACAGTAGAAACAGTTCCCTGCTAGTCAGAGCAATGCACCTTAAAAACAGAGCCTACAAACTGAAACGTCAATGATGACCCTGTTAAATCAGATACCTCAATATCCCCATTTGCAAAATGCTATTTAACCTAATTACTTAATGGAAGTGTTAGGAAGACTTGGCATTCAGGCATTCCCAAAACATTTATCTACAGACATGTGAATTTTTCTATCTAACATTTTTAAAAGTTACAAGAACATACTTTTTTTAGTTGATGTTCAAGAACCTTCAGGTAACAATTTACAAGATTTTTTAAAGCTTTTTTAAGTGTAGTAGAACTCCATTAAAATATATAAACGATATCTATCCTTCATTTTAATGAAAAAACCCAATGCAAATAAGAAAATTTCAAAACATTAAAATAAAACAAACTACTACCTTGGAAGGAAACTTTTGGAAACATAAAATTCAGGTTCTTGTTAACATTATTTAAAGGATATAAGGAAAACAGAATCTCCACAAAGGTTTTTTTTTTTTAAGATTTTATTTATTTATTTGAGAGAGAGAAAGACAGCAAGAGAGAGCACAAGCAGGGAGGAGAGGGAGAAGCAGGCTCCCTGTGAGCAGGGAGCCCAATGTGGGGCTCGATCCCAGGACCCTAGATCATGACCTGAGCCGAAGGCAGACGCTTAATCAGCTGAACCACCAGGCACCCTCCACAAAGGTTTTTGAGAAACTCAGAAACTATGAACTTGGTTCTCACGCTTTAAAATCAGGCAAAGGGTGCGCCTGGGTGGCTCAGTCATTAAGCGTCTGCCTTCAGCCCAGGGCGTGATCCCAGGGTCCTGGGATCGAGTTCCACATCGGGCTCCTTGCTCCGCTGGGAGCCCACTTCTTCCTCTCCCGCTCCCCTGCTTGTGTTCCCTCTCTCGCTGGATGTCTCTCTCTCTCTGTCAAATAAATAAATAAAATCTTTAAAATAAATAAAATAAAATAAAATAAAATCAGGCAAAGATTTGTTTATTCTTCTTAGTGTCAAAGTGAAATGACCTTAGTAATAGGGAATATCCTTAAATTATTCGCTAAACTCAGGGCACATATCTAAGTCATTCAAAGGAGAACAACCCTATATGAAAAGGCTACAGGGTTTTGACATATGAATTTATCAGAAGGTATCTGGATCTGGTGAAAAAGACCCAGAGGACACCTCAAGCCTGACTTTTCTCTGGTAGAGGCCAGAGCAGATCATTCAGAATGGATTGTTTTCTAGGTGACAAGCCAATAGACATTTGGCTATGAACAAAGACAAATACCCCTTTGGCCTTGATTCTAAAATGAAAGATAAAATGATGACATCTCATAGGTAAACTCACTGAGGACTAATACGCCCATTACCAAGTGACTACTTTTAAAGCAATGTCTGTAGATGTGATTATCTCTTTGATGGTCTATTAATAAAAAGAGAAACCTAAGTTCAATTCTAAATATTTTATAGTGAATAAATGTTCAAGTAAGATGGAGAGGATGAATTATGCTGTAAAAAATCCAGCCAGTTCCAAACATGGAACAAGTGCTTCCTGTCGAAGCTAAAATGCTTCCCAAATGGGGAAGAATTTAGTACCCATCAATTTCCACTAAAGATAATAATTGGCTTTGGGGCGCCTGGGTGACACAGTCGGCTGGAGTGTCCGACTCTTGATTTCGGCTCAGGTCATGATCTCAGGATCATGAGAGAAGCCCCGTGCTGGGCTCTGTGCTCCTCAAAGAGTCTGCTGGACATTCCTCTCCCTCTGCCCCTCTCACTCATGCTCTCTCCCTCTCTTTCTCTCTCTCAAATAAATAAATAAATCTTTAAAAAAAATGATAATTGGCTTTGCTGTCATTTATCATTAACACTAAATAAACTGACCCATCTTGTGAAGTGGCTGTTCATTAAAAAAAAAAAAAAAAAGGTCAACTTGGGGAAAAAGAAATAGAAGTCAGTGACCAGACTATTCAAAGAAAAAATGTAGAAAGGAAACTTGGTTGTGGAGTACATAAGTTGGTTTTTGTTTGGCTGGTTTTTTTCCTCCAAACCCTGAAAGAGGGTCCATATCATGAGGTCTTATGTGATTATATAATGGACAATTGATTATTCACAAATTCCATCCTAGAGAACAGTTCACCATGATCAATACAAATTTACCAGGTGTTAATGGCCTATTCTGAAAGTAGGGACTTCTTCTGTTAGCCTCCCACACAAGAGTCAGAGTCTAGCAAAAGGCCATATTGGTAAAGACCTCGAGTCGATACCACACGTCAGCTGTACACATGTAGAAAGGGAATCACCTTTTCCTTTAACCACAAGAAGAAATGAATGAATTTCCCTATCATTTTTAGTTGCTGTCATGTAACTATAGGATCTTTGCCATGAGTATTAATTACAAAACATTTTGCCACCTGACACACCCACACACAAAATCACATTTAAAATGCACCATATTTTCCTGCCATTCCTCAAAAGGTTGCTTTTCATAGGTAGAATCATTTATTCGTTTTGCTATCTAATTTTATCAGCACCCCCTGCCTTTGCCAAGAGAAGAAACAAAGTTCGATGTTCTCTCTGCACTATAGCTCAACCACCACTAACCAAAACATAACATTAATCGGAGTTGACACATCTTATTGTTGATTTAGATACGTACTGTTTTTCTTGTACAGAAGAACTTCAAAGCAGTTTGACTCGTAGTTGTCGAAAGTCTGTCGGACTTTCTCAATGGTCTTCTTGTCAGTCAATTCTCCATACATAAAACTGGGAAAAAACAAACAATCTGTTTCAGTTTTGTGTTGCTTTTCAAATGCTACAAAAAATCACATAGTTGTCTCTTTTGGTTGAGTTTTCAAATTTAGTTACAAAATTAAATGTTGCTCCCACAAAATAAACTAAATTATTGAAACAACATTTTAATCATGGTTGTTAAACTTCTTACTAAAAGCGAGGTTTAGAAGTTATTTCGAACACCTATATGGAGAGAAAGAGAGAGAGAATCAACTTACATAGTTCCTATAGGCACGAGTTTCAGTTACTATGATTTAGTAAATGCCACCAGTTTCCCAACAGCACAGTTCCAATTTCAGTTATCACAGTATATTAACTGTAAATAACTGCAGAAAGTATAAACTTTGCTGTTAGCTCCTCAGCCTACAAATCACTAGTAAATAACACATCACACATCACAATCAGTAACCAATCACATCACTTCTCTCAAAGCCCCTCAGTCCCGGTCACGGCGCATCTGTTACGCAGTTCATGCACAGACTGAAAGCATGTAATTGTGTTGCCTCCTTGGCTCTCAGCAATAAAACTATGTGACATTTTACAAAAACGGATAATTGAAAGCAGGAATTAGCCATCAAAGATTAAGTCCAGCAAAGAAACGAAAAATGATAATGCTGGAAGGGATATTCAAATTGAACACAAAGGTATAGAGGAAACACAAGACTGTGGCAATGTTGACACTGTGGTCAGGTGAGAGGCTCGGGACATGCAGCCAGAGGAACTTAGAGAGGGTGAACTTCTTAACATAAGTCAGGAAAGCGATTGTGAGAAAGAGGATCAAGTTTTCCCAGAGGAAGTGATGCCAGTAAAATAAACTTCACATTAGAAGAGCCAAAGGAGATGGTTCATAATAGTGAGAATACAAAAATAACAGTTGTGGTTGATGCAGACTTATGAAGGAGTATGAGCATTTACTAAGAGAAAAAAAAAATGCTCTCTTCATGTCATGCTCTATTATGAGAAGGCAAGTATAATTCAGGTAACTCATGATAGTTTTTTACAAAGAAATGAAATGCTTTAATTCGCAATGTGTCTTAAGTTCTAAATCACAGTGTGTTAGATATGAGTTTTACTATTATTTGCCTTCCCCTGCATTTATAATTAACAGTAAGATAGTTTTCGGTGTTTTGACAAACATTGGTAAAGGTCACAGAATAATCACAAATTTTTCCACTGAGTTTTATTTAAGGTTGTATTGTGCGATTTCGGTCTGCATGGGCTTTTTTATCCTTCCACACACAAGGATATGTGAAGAGTCCACATTGCACATATAATGCATCAACATTCTCATCAGTTATGAGGATTTTATTAGACAGGTGCAGGTATGGCTAACGGGAGAAAAATAATGGTGAGAAACAAGAAGGCATATACTGTTGCCATGGATGAGGGAACATATAAAACATAGATTAAAGAGTGAGATTTTACATGCCACAAAAATTTCCCAATGTTTGAAATTATCTGTTTTTCTAAGAGAACCTCACCAAAAGTCTAATACTCTACAAAATAGAACTCAGTCAAGGACTACAAGCCTCTAAAACTCTTCTCGTGATGCTTTCACGATCATCAGTTGTGCATCTGGTTTTAGATACATAGTTCTACTAGTTAACATAATTATCCAGAACCTTTCTTCCACTAGAAAAGAATATATGGCATTGCCAGATACCCTGACTAAGTTTCTGAAGGTTCAAGTATACCTTTGTTACTGCTTTTCTTCCAGTTTCGACAAGTTCGCATATTGGCCAAAGGTGAACCCACGTGAGGGAGGGCCTAAAGCTTATACGATCTTAGGGACCCTCTTTAAGAAAATAATAGAAAATCATAAAACAAAATTAGGCACAGAGCTTTGGAAGACAGTCACCCAAGTGAGGGCCCCTGAAGTTTAAGATTCGTTATCTTCATGAGAAATCTGCCCCTGAATGTATCAATCTAGAAAATTTAAAACATGAAAAGCACAGTTGAATAGCAAAATCCAAAAACAGCTAGAGGATTCAACAGCGATGCCATATGACAGCCAGAATTTACAGAGTCATGGCCCATCACATGATAACACTAACCTAAGCAACTAGAATTCCAGAAACTAAGAAATGCAATAGATTAAGTTTACCGAAGACTGCCCAATCTGCATTCGCAATTTCAATTACAGTATTTCTATCTTTTATTTTAAAAAATTTCATTATAACAGTAAAATAAGCAAGAGAATCTCAGAATAAAATGACAGATTCTAACTCCATAATCTCAGAGCCAGACTCACAGAGGAAGCCTCCAAGCCTACCTGTAAAACAGCACTGAAAAACCATCGCTTCTGCCAAAGCCTGAACTCCAGTTTATGACAGTTTCACGAAAATCTCTTGAAAGCATTACACTAAAACTAGAATTACTCAGTTAAAGGCACCCTCCTTGCCCTCCAAAAAAAATAAGACACTACTTTAATACTGTTAATATTTTTTACAGACAGGTGAACTTTTTAAATCAACCAGTTTTTTTTTTTAATTTACTGTTACTTTTAATCTAAAGATTTGTCAGTAGAAAGAAAACATTAAAAAACTGAAGAAAAAAGTTAAGATAAGGGTAACTAAGCTAACTAAATGTTTATGGTCTTAAAAAGAAAGAAAACAAAACCCATTTTTACTCCTACTAGTAAATGTCAGAATGCTATGACTCAATAAACTAAAACACAATATCCACAACTGGCCAACAGAAAAACCTTAAAAAAAAAAAAAAAAAGAAAGCATATATACTATAACAAGCAAGTAAGATAAAAAATGTTGAAAAATTAACTCTAATAGGATTTAAAAATAAATTACAACTTAAATAAAAAAAACTGTCTTGGAAATTGATATAATAATGTCACTTAATAAAAAATACAACAAAAGTCTGATTCAGTGAAAATGCTAAAGAGAACATGAAAACAAGCAACTTTTCAAATAAACTCTAAAAATTCTATAATATATTCTTCACTAATTTAGCCCTCTCAATGGTAAAATTACCTGCCCTAACAGAGGCACTTTAAGAAAAAAAAAAAAAAATCCCAGATTATTACAATCAGAATACTTCCTTAAAAATTAATCTTTTATTTCTTACTGTTTCACTCATATTTTTGTTTTTAAGTTTATTAAACCAAATACATGTGACAGAACACATATTTGAAGTGGTAAAATGCAGCAATTAACTAATAAAAAATATTTTTAAATGAACTCTAAAAGATGCCTGAAATGTAGAATCCATCCTTCCAATGAAAGTCTTTCCATCTGAAGTTGTTCAAACCATACTAAGTCACTGCTTCCACACAGTCTATGAGAATGGCACACTTGTTTATTTGCTCAGCTATTTTACACGTAAATGTTGAGTGTCTTTATCAAGGTTTCCAGCAGCCTGACTCCTGATGGCTGGAGCTCAATGCAGTCTTTGAATGGTTAGTGGAATTTGAAGGAAACCAAGATTTAGAAATGGTCATCGGTTTTAGAAACTATATACCTATATAATAATTCTGCACATTTTTATGTATACCCTCCACGAATATATAATGGAATATAAAACAATTTTTAGAACTTTAAATTGCTCTCTTAGAATGCCAAGCTGTCCTTAGAGTAATTACAAATGACTTCTACAGCTGCACGGTCATCTTATGGGAAAGGAAAATAAAATTAGATGCTCAGAAGCTATCTAACCCCGCTATAATATTGAGTGGTCATGATATAACGGACGACCACCGCACCACTTACAAACTGCATAATTCATGGGCAAGACATATAATTGCTTTGACCTTCAGTTTCCTCATCCGTAAAATGATGATAATGTTCATATACCTCAGAGGGTGAGGGTTTTAAAAAGATAACGCACATGAAGTCATAAGTTATAATGTGCTGTGCAGTGGCTGAATTATGACTGGAACGTTTCTTATGGGTGGGGTTAGAAGAAAGCCCCTCCAGTCCCAACCCCACTACTTTCTAGCTCCTCCACAATTCTAGAACAGGGGTTGGGCCAGGCTTGCGAATGGGCAGAGTCACTGTATCTTAAAGGGATACATACATCATTTTGTGTGTCTTCTTTCTTTATGAGCCCATGAGGTTGAAGCACAAACCCACACAGGGCCTGCTCCTGAATATTCTGGCCACTTTTCTTGCCACACAACTAACTGGTGGTAGAATTTGGTCCTGGGAGTAAGGGAGAAGTTTTCCTGAAGCCTAGCCTAGGCTAAATCCAGCTTGCCTGAGCACTGGGCAGTACACCTTTCATGTATTTTCTGCCCTAGCACATTTTTAAGGACAGGTGGCCTTGGTTTACAGCACGATTTACTTATTCTTGGATCTCTTGTTCTGCCAACAAAATATCACAAACAAACTTCATTATGCTACCTACCAGCAAGGATGGTTATAAATGTTAACAGATTTCCAAGGGAGAAAGGAACCTTAAAAACAAAAAAATATAACCTATTCATGAGTTCTGCCAATCTATCTTAATCTGCTAATGGTCAACAATGCTTGGACTAAAACACCATATTTAGTCACTGCAAAAAGGATAATATTATCTACAGGCTGTAATTCACAGCCTAGCAAATGGTTCATCACAGAAACCACACAGATTGACTTAATGCAGCTGGTAAATGTGGTCTCTCGCTCAGAATCAGCCACAAGAATAAAATTATAACCAAAGTTAATGGGAGAATGGGCTCAAATCTATACAAAGGATCAAAAAGTAAAAAGCCTGAGAGAGGGGGAGTGAGGAGGAAAATTTACAAACAGCACAGCTTTCAAAATCTGAAAGAGGTAATTTTGGAATAAATGAAATCATTTCTTTATACACTGAATCGTAACCAAAAGGTTTCACAACCCATTAATTTATATGAACCCATTAATCTATATATAGAAGGATTTAGATAGTCATAAATGGTAGATCCATGGCATGTAATTAATGGAAACTAGGGAGAGCACTGGACATCTCCAATCTTTGGAGTGTGACGTCACTGAGTCACCTCTGCTCTCCCAACACTTGCCCTCAGTGCCACTGTGTGAGGCAGAGCCCTCAGCCAAATGGAACCAAACTGACTGACATCCATCATGTGTAATGTGCTCTCACCGGCTGAGATGACCCTGTGTTAATAAAACTACTTGTGAAATACATCCAATAAAGTGCCTCTTAATTGCTTCATTGTCTCATTTGATGGTTCAGATAAAGGATTATTAATGAGCCTCCCAGAGGGGGGAAAAATGTATTTGAAAGCATCTATATACTCCAATCCTCCCTACCTATTGTTCTTCTCACCCTTCTAAAAAATAAACAAACAAACAAAAAAACAGAAGGGGCTTTTAAAAATCTCGGGTTGGGGCGCGTGGGTAGCGCAGTCCTTAAGTGTCTGCCTTCGGCTCAGGGCGTGATCCCGGCGTTATGGGATGGAGCCCCACATCGGGCTCCTCTGCTGGGAGCCTGCTTCTTCCTCTCCCACTCCCCTGCTTGTGTTCCCTCTCTCGCTGGCTATCTCTCTGTCACATAAATAAATAAAATCTTTAAAAAAAAAAAAATCTCCGGTCAATCAAAAGTAAAATGCTAACGTGGTTTCTACCTAACCTATGATAGCTTGTCTTGATGTCTTGAATGTCAGGGGTTCTGGGGGTCACGAGATAAGATCAGAAGCTTTTAAATACCCTCCCCCCAAAACCTACAATCTCTTTTAAATATGCAATACATTTTGTGTCCTTCAACAAATAGCAAAACAGTCCAAAGGCTTGGAAACGCAATTATTAGACAATAAAATGGACTAGATTTGAAATTCCTTCCAATCCTGAAATGTCATTAGAATGTTTTTCTGAAATTTAGGCAAAACAAAAATGAAATGGTACCTAGCACACATCAGATTTTTAAAAATAGAAATGTAGGGGGCACCTGGGTGGCTCTGTTAGTTAAGCGTCCTACTCTTGATTTCCGCTCAGGTCATGATCTCAGGGTCCTGGGATGGACCCCCAAGTCGGGCTCCCTGCTCAGCATGGAGTCTGCTTCTCCGTCCCCCTCTGCTCCTCCCCCTGCTCTCTCTCTCTCTCAAATAAATACACAAATAAAAAAAATTTTTTTAAGTACATACTATTATGTACTATTATGAAGTACAAGGATGTAGGAAAATAGTAACACTCCCTTGTGGCTGCTGACAGTGGAAGCAGAAAGGTGCTCTGGACAGAAATCTGGCAGCAGTTAATCTACACATTCTGCATACACTCTACCACCGAGCAATCCTATTTCTGGGTATAGGGACCGATGATTTTTCACATGGGGCCACAAGATGTGTATAAGGATGCTTGTTGTTGAACGTAGCAAACTGTCAGAAGTTGGAGCTCGCGACTACTAGAATGGATAATAAAACAGAAGGCTGGGAAGATACTGGAGCATTATACGTCAGACATAATGAAATAGATTATCACATGGCAATGTAAAAACAGCTCAAAAACTTAATAATGTTGAGAGAAAACAGTAAGAAACTATCAATCTTACTGCATGGTATGAATTATGTAGATTTTAAAAACAAACACGAAGTAACATTTTTAAAAAACACGTATTTAATAAACAAATGGAAGATGGATTGGAAAGACACACAGTAAACACAATAGAAGGAATAACTATGGAAAAGGACGGGGGATGGATTAAAGGGGAAAAGAAATAAAAGGCAAGAAAAAGAAATAAAATAAAATGGAGACTTTGCCCAGAGGGATCATAATATTATTGGGACAAACTGGGGAGTAAGTTTAGTTTAATTCCATGCACCTGATCTAATGGGAGACCAATTGGGAAGGGCAAAGAAGGAACAAGGAAATGGAAGAACTAAATATTAGCCTCTTCATGTCATAAAATCACAAATTAATTTTTTCATTTTCCCAAACAACTCATATTTGAGTATATTAAATGTAGAACATTAATTTTTATCAGTCACTACTTTAATCCATCTAATGCAAGTTGTATAAAAAGATGATTTATTGGGGGCGCCTGGGTGGCACAGCGGTTAAAGCGTCTGCCTTCGGCTCAGGGCGTGATCCCGGCGTTGTGGGATCGAGCCCCACATCAGGCTCTTCTGCTATGAGCCTGCTTCTTCCTCTCCCACTCCCCCTGCTTGTGTTCCCTCTCTCACTGGCTGTCTCTATCTCTGTCGAATAAATAAATAAAATCTTAAAAAAAAAAAAGATGATTTATTTTTCCGCATATAAATGTCATATCGTTTCCTCACAGACTGATGCTCACTGATTGGTAGTTTCGTATTCTGTTATGTTTGCCTAAAACTTCTCATTATTAAAATCAGTAAAATTCTTTGAATGATTTGCAAGGCTAACCTCAGTGTCAAACTAGTTATCTCCAACTAGAATTGCAGTGATTCCAAACTTTATGACTCTTAGCTTTAACAATATATTATATATATATAACACGTATAATCTATGCATGTATATAACTTTTTTCTTTCCTTCTTTTCTTGTTTCCTTGTGCATGATAGTCAAAGGTTTTTACAGATTTATATAGGAAATAGAAAAAAGCCATATGTAAAAAATCAGAATGTAAATACTGTTCTGTGAACTATTTTTTTGTTTGCTTGGTTGATTTTTTTTTACTTAAAAAATATGTTTTTAGCTTCTTTCAGTGTCTTATCCTTCCAACATATGATTTAGAAAGTTTGACTTTGCCATAATATTTTTTAGCAGACCTACTGGACATTTTGACTATTTCTAGGACTTTATTCTTCTAAAAAATGCTGCAGTAAACGTAAAATGGGTAGAGTTTAATTTTAAAAGGGGACAAGGAGGTTTAAAAGGGGAGTGCATTAAAATAAATTATGCCTATAAGAAAACCTAGTAATGTTCAAATATCATCTGCTCATGTATCAGATGCTAGTCTTCATTGTTCTGTGAAGGCATTAAACTGGTTGCAATTTTTAGATCAGCAAAACACATTAGGTGTTTTGTGCAATCAAGTAATAATCACTTACATTAATAACATTATCATTTCAGGGGCACCTGGGTGGCTCAGTCAGCTGAGCAGCTGATTCTTGGTTTCAGTTCAGGTCATGATCTCAGGGTCCTGAGATCAAGCCCCACAAAGGGCTACCTGCTCAGCGGGGAGTCTGTGGATTCTCTCCCTCCCTCTGCCCCTCCCCCACACTTGTGCACATGCTCTCTCTTTCTCTCTCTCTCAAATAAATAAATAAATCTTTTTTAAAGGGGCACCTGGGTGGCTTAGCCGTTAAGCTTCTGCCTTTGGCTCAGGGCATGATCCCAGAGTCCTGGGATCGAGCCCCGCTTCGGGCTCCTCTGTTGAGAGCCTGCTTCTATCGTCTCCCACTCCCCCTGCTTGTGTTCCCTCTCTCGCTGGCTGTCTCTCTCTGTGTCAAATAAATAAATAAAAACTTTTGAAAAAAAAATCTTTTTTAAAATTCTTTAAAAAAAAAGACTATTATCATTTTGAAAATGCCATCTCTAACAATAGTGAAGAAGAACTGGGGGGAAGGTTTGCATACTTCTTCCCACAGTAAAAAGCATAACATAACCC
Organism: Ursus arctos; assembly: GCF_023065955.2. Lineage (NCBI taxonomy): Eukaryota > Metazoa > Chordata > Mammalia > Carnivora > Ursidae > Ursus > Ursus arctos. Next base: position 36,109,111 of record NW_026622930.1, on the reverse strand, counting down.
AAAGCTCTCCGCTCTCTCACCCACCTTAAACGCCATAACACATGGGATGAAATACAATAAACAAAAGCATGTTATACAGAAGCATGTGAGACCTAGGCTGGGCTTTATTGCAACGCAAGCCAATCTAATTCAACAAATACAAACACAAAACACTGAGCTCTGTCCTTGGTGCATACGAAGTGAACAAGATGAAATACCTACCTTAAAGACATTTATAATCTAACACTGGTGGTGGGAGGAAGAAAGCAGCTCTTTTAGAGGAGAGAATATGCTAATATAACATGCAAGAATTTTTTTAATGAACGCTTTTGTAGGACACATTGCACATGCCAACGAAAAGAGACTGGAAGTAGAGGCAGATACACAAAATTAAGAGATGGGAGCAGAACTTCACAATATATCGAGATATGAAGAGGAATATGGCTCAAAAATGACAAAAGCAGTAGCAATGAAAACCCTGAGGGATAAGGAAAGCTAGTTTAAGGCCAGATGATAATGCCAAATAATGAACCACAAGTGCATCAGAGGAGGACAATCTTGTTGAAGGCGTCAAAAATACCTTCAGGTGGAAGACGGCATCTGAAACAGGCATGGTGTGATGATGGGATGTCCACAGTTCAAAAAGAAGAAATGGGTATGGAAGAATCGACAGTCCCTGGAACTCTCTATAGAGCCTGTTCCATAAGTAACACTTATCATAAAACTCACCTTTTCCTAACCTAAAGCCCGCTGACACATAAGAAAACAGAGAAGCTCAATACAGACCTCAACCTCCCAGAACTTAGAACACACAGCTTAGTGGCAGTGCCACTGGGAGCTAATATTCATCCAATGGGAGAAAAAGGCACCAAGACATCAATGCTACCAAAGGCAGTTTCTCCATAAGGGGGGCCACAGTTTTCCATCACTCTTGCTTACCAATTTCAGACCTGGGAGTGAAGATTGAATGTGAAAATAACTTTAGAGATAAAAACGAGGATTGTGGGGACCAGATAAATGAAGGAAGAAGATGTTCGAAGAAACTATTTCTCAATCCTGGCTAAGTATCAGAATTGTCTGAAGCCAATGGTTAAAGGTACTGATACCTGCCCCCACCTCCCACCTTGGGGGATTCTGATTGAAAACGTGATTCCCAGAGGTGAGGTCTGGGAATCTATGTGGTGCAAAACCTCTCCAAGTGATTCCTATGTGTAGTCAGGTTTAGTCTCATTGGCATAATATGAAATCCCTGGCTTCCATGAAGATGCAGGATATATAATTTTTTTCAGCATAAATATATAGAAAAAAAGACAAATAAATCATTGTATTTCCCTGGGTAAGTCCTTAAACATAATTCTACCTCAGTTTTCTGCTCTGAAAAACAAAGGATTTGGAGTAGAAAATAATTTAGATCCCTTATAGTTCCAAAATAACATGATTTTGGTGCTTAGTTCAGTGAGAGCCTTGAAGAAAAATTAACTCAAGGAAAAAACATCCCATCTGGCCTTACTGAAATATTGTGGACAAGTTTTCGGATCTAAATTGGTTCCTTTATAGAATTTCCTTTTCTTTTATATGATCTTTTTTCATAATACTTTCTTTAAACTCACAGATATGGCATATTTTAGAAAGAATTGTTATAAATAATGTAAATGCCAGATTCTGTTTTACATAAGCCAAACAAAATAGCAACGGTACAATGTACCAACATTACAAAGTACATGTGATTTTCACAGGATGTAAAAACTTCATTTTGACACTCTTTAAATGTTCATGAATTATGTCCTACTTGGTTGCGGGCTGTTTACCCTGTTCAAGACAGTTTTAGCAGCTCAGGAAGTGCTGATGTCATCAGTGGTTCTCTGACAGAGGATGCTCCTTTGATCACTCAGCACCTAGAAAAGTTCATGGCTCATCGTATAGTCAAAAAATATTTATTGCATGAATTAATAGATTTACAGATGTGCAAAAATCTTTTTCTTTGCACAAGTTCCCCCCATGGCTCTTAAACTATGTATTTCCACTGACAATCTAGTCTCCTTGATATTCTAATACAATTTTTACTCTACAGTTTTTATATGTGACTAAATAGATTGTGGTATCAATGGGGGGAGAAGGGGGGGACAACAGTCTCCCCACCAACAAGCAATTCTTGGGACACCAGCTGGTTGTATCATCAGCTAGACCCCAAGATCTGATCTTTACTGCCCACCTGCTTGTACTCACCGACCTTTCTCCCACGTTTTTCCTTAAGCTCTTCCTTCCAGCTTGTCTCTTAACTCAAGCAAATGGAAAACGAAACCGTCCCTCCAGCAAAAGCGGCTGCGCTGACAAGACCTCCAGCCCGCCAGCCACACGCACCAGTTTGAGCGTCACCCCTGACTCGCGCCTGCGCAGATGGACCACGGAGCGCCCTCTGGAACGACCCACCACTACCTTCACCTCATTATAATACTAAAATCTCTGCCCTTGGAGGAGCACAAGCCTCATTTACATAACATACAATGTGCATATAGGCATGTTTTTCCTGACCTTATGCCCACCTGTACATTCGAAGACAAGACTTCCCTAACTATTCATCCTTACCGTAAATTAAAGGAATCTATTCACCCTCGTTCTGCGGAGTCACGGCTTTGGAAGCCATTCCCAGTGATGTCCTTATTTGCTGCAAATACAGTTTTGTCTGTGTGACAACTCCACCTGGTACAGTTTCTGACTCACCGAGGAACGAGCTCACATTGGTTCGGTCACAGTTGTTCTATAATTCAACTGAATTCTGACGCTGTCTATCCAAAGATAGCATAACTCCACAGGTTAAAGGTTCGGTCCTACAAGACCACCCCCCACCCCCACTCAGTTGAAAGCACAAGTTGATACCTGTACTTCTGACCTACCAACTACAGACTGGAGGTTTCCACAACCCTCTTGGGTTTGATTAATTTGCTAGGGCAGCACACGGAGCTCAGAGAAATATTTTACCTACTAGATCACTGGTTTAGATCAAGAAGCGCTGATGCCATCAGTGGTTCTCTGACAGAGTTTGCGCCTTTGATCATTCACTTGGTTTATTAGAAAAGACACAACTCAGGCATAGCTAGATCCAGGAGACGCACAGGCAAGGTGTGGGGGAAAGCACGGAGTTCCATGCTGTCTCCAGGTGCTCCACTCTCCCAGCTCCTCCACACGCTCACCAACCCAGAATCTCTCTGAACCCTGTCCTTCGGTATTTTTATGGAGGCTTCACTACATAGTCATGACTGATTAAATCCTTGACCATTGGCAATTAATTCAGCCTCCAGCCCCGTCCCTTCCCTAGAGGTTGGAAGGTCGAGGGGCTGGAGTCCTGAAAGCTTCAACTCTCCAATTACCTGGATGGTTCCCCAAGGCATAGCCTCCATACTAAGGTTACTTAAGGGCTTTCCAAAGGTCTCCATTAACATAATAAAAGGCACCTTAATCGTTCTTATCACAGGAAATTCTAAGGGTTTTAAGAGACCTGTGCCAGGAACCATGTCAAAAGACAAATATATATTTCTTATTATAAATAAATCCCAATATCACGGAAAGTATAAGCACAGGATTTTCCCTTTATCTGGGGAGGATCCATTCTAAGACCCCCCCATCCACTGTGGATGTCTGAAATCGTAGATAGTACCTAACACTCTATAAACTGTTTTTTTCTATACATACGTACCTATAATAAAAGTTTAATTTATACATTAGGCAAAGGAAGATATTAATAATAATAACTAATTATAAAATAGAACAATTATAACAATATACTGTAATAAAAATTAGGTGAGTGTGGTCTCTCTCTTTCTCTAAGCATCTAATTGTATTGTACTCACCTTCCTTGTGAAGATGTGAAATGAGAAAATGCAGGAGCATTTTCATAGGAAATAGCATAGCATTTCATAGGAAATGAGAGGCAGTGAGGTGAATGATGTAGGCATCAGAAGGAGGAGCATCTGCTCCTGGAAGTGGTGAACTGTGGATAACAAATTACTGAAAGCATGAAACCACAGGAAACAAAACCGCAGGAAGCAAAAACCACAGGGAAGCAAAACCTGGGTCGAGTAGACTACTGTCAGTTTAGCCTGTAGCCACATTCAGCATTTACTTAAATTTTACAGAAGATTCCTGAGCTGTTCTATTACCTACCTGCAAGTGCTGCTTTTCTGCATGACGTCAGCTCGATGATAGCCAGAAAGTTTGCAAAAACCGTCATTACTATAAACTACAGGCCAATCCACAATCTGGGCATTTCCCAGTAAGAAACTCGATTCTAAAGAAGAAAGAAGGAAAAGGAAGTTTTTTATCTTCATTTAACAATGTACTTCTTTCAAGTAAATAAAAAGACAAATTTATAGACAAATGCAACTATGGTTTGTTATGGTACAAATAATAAAGCCTATTCTTAAGATTGACATAATCAGTTTAGCATGATTATCAAATGAGATCTGCAATAAGTACAAGATTTGCATACAAAAATCTGTTGGGAAAAAAAAAGCCAGTTTATAATACCTCATTGCATTCAAGTATATTCTAAGCTATGAAAAGCAAGTATGGTTAATATTAAGTAAATGTTAATAACTATGATAATTACACCTAAAAACAGATTAATTTATTTAGATTAGGGCCAGAGTCACTTCTCCACTAATTGAGAAAACTTAACTTGATAATATTAAGGCAGATTTGTATGACTGCTCCAAAAATTCTATTGTAATTTTGACATCATGGGACAAATTGTCCATTAAATTGATCTTGAGAAGTCTAATTTAAAATAACATTGAGGAAGGGCGCCTGGGTGGCTCAGTTGATTAAGCTTCTGACCCTTGGTTTCATCTCAGCTCATGACCTCATGGGTCATGAGATGGAGCCCCACAGAGGGCTGTATGCTCAGTGGGGAGTGTGCTTGAGATTCTCTCCCTCTGACCCTCTCCCCTACCCCTCCCCCCACTTGCTCACGTGCTCGCTCTCTCTCTCAAATAAATAAATAAATCTCCAAAAAAAATTTAAAATAACATTGAAGATTCCTTTTTTAAAATAAAATTATTCACATATATTATTTTCAACCACATTCCACACAGAATTTGTAAACTATCATTATTGTAAATAAAAGGAACGTCTCTGGTCTATTTTGCATGGAGAAGTGACTTGCTTTAGGTATAAAATAAAACATAATAAAAACAAAGAGGGAGGTAAACCATAAGAGAATCTTAAATATAGAGAACAGACTGAGGATTGCTGGAGGGCAGGTGGGTGGAGGGATGGGCTAAATGGGGGAATGGGCATTAAGGAGGGCACTTACTGGGATGAGCACTGGGGTTATATGTAAGTAATAAATCACTAAATTCTACCCCTGAAACCAATACTACACTGTATGTTAACCAACTTGAATTTAAATTTTAAAAAATTAATACAAAAAATAATCTTTTGATATCAACCTCGATTAAAAATTGAATATTTAAAAAGAGTAAATTTTAAGGGAAGACTATACTTCAAAAATTCAAAATACCAAAAATATCTCCTTTGAACTCATATTCAAAATAGTGTCCTAAAAGGGAAATTAAGCTACGAGTTTAAGGCTTTAAGTTTAAATCCTGACTCGAAGTTGGTCTTCATCAAAATAACGATGCAATTCAACATTTACTAAGTAGCTGCTAAGTAAAAGGCACTACGCTAGGTCAGACAATAGGACAGAATAAAGACCAATAAAACATACCCTTTACTCTCAAAAAAAATTACATGTTAAGAAAAATAAATATGTAACAACCAATAGTAATTTATCAGAATAGATGCTAAATCTAGAAGCATTGGACAAAATATGGCAAAAATCTGTTTCAAGGTACTAAAAACAACCAAAAGTAGACAGAAACTGAAAAAAAGACAAACCCTTAGGAAAAAAAGAGATACATTAAATAAGATACTCATTTAACTGTCCATTCCCCAGAGAGCAAATTTCCAGTTTATGCAGATCCTTGGTGGTAGAGCTCAAGCAGAAAAGTCTTATGGGACTAAATAGTCAAAAGTCACAATTTAGGGCTGCTAGACCGGCTTGAAGTGGAGGGGGAAATCCTTTAACATATGGAGCTGTAAACCTGTATACAAATTTACCTCAAATTCTTCTCTGTGATCTGAACTATGCATGCACAAAATGAGACTACAAGAAACCTGTCTACTCTAGCAATGACTAGAAGGCAGGAGGTAAGCAGAAATTTCACCACCTTTAAAGGCTAGAAGATAAATTTTTAAGTTCAAGTCCTATCAAGCTAGAGTAGCTTGGTAGATACCTCAAGTTCTCCATTTAAGCCACAGAAGGTCATGCTTTAGAAATAAGAAACAAGTCCCGGGATAATGGGCTATAACCTGGGACTAAGATTAAAAATTAGAAAATACATTAACACTAAAAAAAAAAAAAAGGCTAAAATCATGATCAAGGAAACCCACCAGTAATTTAACTACCTACTCTCTACAGTGTATGAACACAGTGTCCGGTATACACCTAAAAACTATTAGGCATGCAAGGAAACAGAAAACTTTTATGATAATCCAGGGGAAAAAATAAACAATGGAGGGGTCAATATGGGAACATAGAAATTAACAATATAACCTCTGGCATAAAAAAATTCATTGGATAGGTTTAACAGTAGATTGAACACTAAAAACGAACAGTTTAAAAACATATCAATGCCAGTGATTCCAAACTGAAGCAAAAAGAGAAAGAGATTAAAAGATGTTCCATAGGACAACACCAAGCAGTCTAAACATATGTAGTTGAGTCAGGGGGAAAAAAAGACAGAATAGGGCACAAACGTTATATGAATAAAAGATGACTAAAATTTTTCAAACTGCATGAAAAATAACAACATAGAGATCTTAGTTCATAAACCTCAAGCAAGATAAATGCAAGCAAAGCCACAGTAGAAAGATGGGCAACCGTAAAGCTGAAAATAAAAAAGAAGGGAAAAAAGTCTTTTAAACATCCAAAGAAAAAAGATTATTTAAATATGTTTGGAAAGTATTGGGGAAATAATAATTACAGCATACATTCATGAATAACACAGATGACCACAAAACAATAAAATGACATCTATAAAATCTTGAGAGGAAAATATTTATCAACTTAGATTTTCATGTAGAGCAAAGGTATCCTTCAAAATCGAAGGCAAAATAGACACATTCAGAAGCAAAACAAAGAATTCATTGTCAGCAGAATCACAGTAAAACAAATGTGGTAGGTGTTTTAGCTGAAAAGAAAAAAAATCAAAATAATAATGATGACGACACTCACAAAAAATGTCAAGAAGGTAAAAACAAACAACTGGTAAGGCGAACAGAAAGCAAACCACCATGGGCGCCTGGGTGGCTCAACAGGTTGAGCGTCCAACTCTTGATTTTGGCTCTGGTCATGATCTCGAGGTCATGATCTCAAGGTGTCATGGGATAGAGCCCTGCATTGGGCTCCACACTCAGTGGGGCGTCTGCTTGAGATTCTCTCTCTCCCTCTCCATTTGCCCCTAGACAAAAAGAGAGCTGTCCATGCTCATGAATTGAAACTGAATATTTTTAAGACATCAATTCTCTGCAAATTGATCTATAGATTCAATACAATCCCAATGAAAATGCCAATAGGCTTTTTTGAAGTAATTGACAAAGTAATCATAAAATGTTTATGAAAGTACAAATTATCTAAAATAATCCAAAATAAAATCTGAAAAAGAAGAATCAAGTTGGGGAAACATACAACCAGATTAAAAAGTTCAGAGATAGACCCTCACATGAATAGTCAATTGACTTTTTGCCAAAGCAGTTTAATGGGTAAAGAAAAGTCTTCCCAATGAACTGTGCTAAAACAACTATATGACCACATGAGCAAAAATTGAACCACGACTGCTACCTCACACCACACACACACAAAAACAATTTAAAATGGGTGATTGACCTAAATAGAAAGGTGAAAACTAAAAAGAAAGTAGAGGAGAAAATCTTTGCCACTTTAAGGAAGACAAGAATTTCTTAGATAAGACTCATACAGCAATCACCATAATAGAAAGTGTTGATAAATAAATTAGACATCATCAAATGAAAATCAGCTCCTCATTCAAGGACATTGTCAAAAGAGTGAAAAGGAAATCCACAGACTGAGAAGAAATACTTACAATACAGGTATCTGAGAAAGAACTCCTATCCAGAACATACCCAAAAATCCTACAAAAAGACAAATGACCCAATGAACAAAATGGGCAGATGACTCAAACAGACATTTCCCAAAAGAAGATAAATAATGGCCAAAAACCATAAGAATAAGATGCCCATCATCATCAGACATCAGGGAAATACAAATTAAAAGCATAATGATAGATCACTCCTCAACCACTAGGATGGCTATAAAGGTTAATAATACAAAATGTTGATGAGAATGTGAAACAACTGAAACTCTCTGTAAAATTATTAACGAGAATATAAAATGGAAAAATCCCTTTGAAAAATAGTTTCTTGTAGAGTTAAATATTTAACTATGACCCAGAAATTTCTTTCTTAGGCATTTATTCAGTGAAATGAAAACACATGTTAACAATAAGACTTGTAGAAAATGTTCACATCACATTTATTCATAGCAGCCAAAAATTGAACACAATGCAAATGTCCATCACAAGAGAATGGATTAAAAATTGTGACATATTCATACAAAAAAAGCTACTCAGCTCTAAAATGGAACTACGCATACATGCAACAACATGGGTGTATCTGATAAACACTATAATGATTGAAAGAAGCCAGAAGGTATAATTTCATTCATCTGAAGTTTAAATACAGGCAAAGCTAACCTATGGTGATAGGGATCAGAGCAATAATTGCTAAAGGGAACGGGTAGGGGAACTGAGACGAAAGAGGAAAAAGGAACTTTCTGGGAAAGGTCATTTTTCTCCATCTTTATAGAGATATAAGTTACACAAGTGTATACATTTATCAAAATCAATTGAACTGTACACTTAAGATTTGTGTATTTTATCACATATAAATTAATTACCTCAAATTTAAAAGAAAACACAAAGAAGACAAAAGACCAGAGATTCAGAAGTTTTAGGAAAACTGTGAAATGAACCTTAGCTACAAGAATGGTAATACTACCTTTTCTTGTTACATAGGGTGGTTAAAGTAGAGATTAAAATGAGCTTCCCACAAAAAATGCTTCATAAAGTATAAATTCCTCTATAAATATATGACATTTTCATTTATATATAGCATCAAGTAGAGTTATAATGTGATCATGGAAAATTAACTTTTCTCCTCTTAGCCCAGGCTGGGTCCTACTCAGTTTACTCCCACTAACCCATATGCTCTCCACTTCATGACTAGCAGCTGTGCAGTCCATTCAGCTACATGGTCTCCCTACCTCAACTTGTTTGTCACACTAAAGTTCACTTGTCCCCCCAAATCCCTGTCTCCATCCTACCACTCCTCATCCAGATCAAGACTCCCAAGTGCTTACATCATCAGATTCTCTCCCAGACTTAGAACTCTTAGACAGCTCCACTCTCCCTACTTATACAAACATACTTCTCATTATTTCTAAAGTCCATACTATTGCAGTTAAGTCAGTTTTCTCATTATGACCCCAAAATATACTCACCCATGATGTCTATTACCCACTTGAAATGCTTTCCCCCATCCCTTTACCTATTAAAACCTTTCAGAACCAGCTCACTCTACCTTCTCTATGACACAATCAATGAGTACCACTCAGCCTACCTCCCCCTCTGGTTACCGCCATGTCTGTCTCCAACTCTTCACTGGACAAACTTTCCATAAAAGTTGTCTATTCTCATTGTTTCCATCTTCTCAGCTCCTATTCACTCGACTCACTCCTATCTGGTTCTTTCCTTACCACTCCAGGACAACCAAGATCACCGGTAATCTCTCCATGTCACCAAACCCAAAGGATGTTTTTTATCATCTCACTTGACAATTCAGAAGCACTGGTAACCACTCCCTCTTTAAAATTTCTTGACCCTTAGCTTTTATAAAATGACTTTCCCCCAGTTCTCTGAATAGTCCTCCATCATCTTTGCAGGTTCAACATTCTATATCCAGTGAGTATATATTAAAGTTTCTCCACATGAGTTCCTCTTATACTTCACCTGTTTCCATAGGTTCAGTAACTCATAACTTTACATCTCCAAACAAGACCTGTTTTATAAACTCTAGATCTTGATATCCACTATGAACTAGATATACTCTTAGATATCTTAAATGGACCTCAATATCTTAGAGAATGTAATTACCATCCATGCAATTATGAAAGCCAGAAATCTGGAAGCCATCTTTCAACATTCTTCTCATTATCCTTATATCTAATTCATCACCAAATCCTATTAATTTTATCTCCTCAAACTTTCAAATTTCTCCATTTCTCTGGACCCTCACTATCATCTCCCAAATCCAAGCTTCCATCACCTCTCCCCCAGATCACTCCAACAGCTATCTAATTGATTTACACCAACCCTCTCCGAGATTTCTTCAAAGGATTGTCCACACTGAAGCCAGAGAGGTCTTTCCAAATTGCCAATTGGATCATGTTCTCTCTCTGCTTTAATACCTGTCAATAGCTTATAATGGCTCTCAGAATGCTCAAATCCTTGCCATGGCCTCTGATGACTTCAAAGTCTGTCAAATCAGCCACAGTCAAATTTTTCTTATATTTTTGTAAGCTTCAAGCTTTCTTCCAACATAGGACGTTTTAATTTGCCATTCTCTCTGCCTAAACACCATTCTTTTCCTCACTTATCTGACACTTGCAGTTATTTAGAGCTTAACTCAACTGTCAGCACCTCTGTAAATCTTTCCTGACCTTCTGACCAGGTCATACCTAATAATTTTAGACATGATGCACCTCTTCCTCATTACAATTTTATACCTATTTGTGTTATGATCTGATGGATGCATATCTGCCTGTTGGACTGTAAGCTCTGTAGGACACAGTCTATGCCCATTTTGGTCCCATTCGATCCCCCTGTGCCTAAGACAGTGTCTGGTTCATAGCAGATGCTTGCTTGTTGGTTGGCTATATCAATTAACAAATGATGTATTCATGCAGGGATCTCTTTTTATATCATTGGTATCATGAAATTTAGTATGCGATGTCTCTCTAAATACTTCATATATACTACTTTTAACTTCTCAGATAATATAGTCGTTAGGATTACGAATTTTATGCCTACTGTGCCCAGAAGAGTTGCAATATAGTAATTATTGATTGATTGAAATAATTGCCTCTATCCCAGGAAATAGAAAACAAATCTTCTAAAAAATAACTAACATAAACATGAAAGGCCCTACTGAGGGAGGCTTTCTCTCCCCCAGAAACTAAGCAAACCAGTGTTTTCAAACTTTTTTAAGTTGAAGCTCATAGTAAGAAATTAATTTTATATAGTATCTCAAAATGTGTTTGCACAGGTACACACATGTACCCACACAGACACACAACTAAAAAAAATTCTCAGGCAACACTTACCACCTGAGATGTCCTCGTTTTTTATTCTATTTCAATTTTTTAGTGTGCTTGTCAGGACCCATTAAATCAATTTTATACGCCAAAGTAAGGGTATATCTCATAATATCCTCAATATCCCCAAAGCCTTGCAGACCTCCCTCTGTCATAAACAGATTTGTTTTCAAGACATTTGTTAGGATTTGGATCAGGAGCCCTATGATTGCTCCTACTTAATTTTGCTATTAAAAATATTAAACTGCTCCCACCATACCATTTTCAATAACTCTACAATGAGAAAATTAAGACTCCAGCTCAGTAGGGCCTAACTATGATTATTCATTTATTATCGATATATTATTTCACTTATATTCTAGAAACTCTATGTAATAACGTGATTAAAGTAACCTTTAGTGGAGCCCGAACTCTGTGCTAGGCATTGGGACGATGTCATGTCTGTTCTCTCTAATCTGGAAAACAACTCCATTCTGCAATGAGTCAGAGACTCACCAAGCCCAGATTCCCCAGGAACAGCAACTAGAACACAGGTTCCCTAAATTCTAATTCTTGACTGAAATATTTGCAAATTCAAACTTTTTCTAGGTGAAATTGTGTCTTTTTTTTTCTTGTAATGGAGAGTAGGAAGTCCATGAAGAAGTCCTAAAGCAACTCACTGCAGGCAGGATTAATTCTCATATTAGCTTGGAGGCAGAGTTGTTTAGGGGTAAAAAAAAAAAAAAAAAAAAAAGAAAGAAAAGAAAAAAAAGAAAGAAAAAACACACAGAAGTTGGAATCAATCCCATTTTTCAAAATATATACTTGATTTTAGCCAATAATCATAGAATATGGACTATTCAGATATTTGCCAGCTACATACTGGAGTATTTGCTCACAGGTTCAATCAGATCCAGCAACTCAGAAGAAAGTTTTTTAAACCAACTAAAGATTAAACAGATAGTCTAGGAAAAATGGTGTCCATTCATCTTTGTGCTTCAAGCTGGATTTTATTCATTTAGACCATCAGAGTAAAGTAACTATGTGTTCACTAGGCCTTACTGCAAGGTCCTAATAATTGTGCATTAGCAATATGTGCTCTAGGTCTATGGAGGACAAGCATAAGACTTGCTTTTATCATTTCTGAATGTTTTATAAAACCATAATTGAGAAAATCAGCCACAGTGCCAGGGATTTCATATAACAGGTCATCAACTGGTAAATACTCATAACAATCAAATCACCACAAGCAGCCCTGTCCCCAAACATTCTGCCGGCACTTGGATCCCCTCTCAATACTGCCAAGGGAGCTACTCTGAAAAACCGCACACACAAACTAGAGACACCAATACCTACCAGCCTGGGTAATTTATGGAGATGAAATAGAGTAATGCAAGCAAAATCTTTATAAATCAACTATTGGAGCAAAAAGTCTTTGTAATACTGGGTGTTATATGCAACTGATAAATTATTGAACACTACACCTGAAACTAATGACGTACTATAAATTGGCCAATTGAATTTAAATTTTAAGAAAGTCTTAATAAACTAATAACTGCTATTATTTATTATGTATAAGACTCTTGTGCAACTATGTCATATATGCAAAGAGAGCTTTCTGTGTGTGAGTTCTGTATATGTATGTACAAGCAAAGAACTAGAAAAAACACAAGTATTTAAATGTTGACCCTGCAAACAAAACCTACAAAATTGTATTTGTCACTGAAAGCTAAACTACAAAATACAATATTAGGAGGAAGGAGAGGGACAAAAGGAGGGGAAACAGATTTCCTTTTCATGTCAAAGGCTAAATTAGATGAAAACTGGTAAATATTAAATAGACTGTCCAGGATTTTCCTTTGGATATTTGTCTGTTTGTTAATTGAAACATAATTTGTGTATTTGAAATATTCATACAACTGTTCCATTTCCCTATAGTCATGAAAATTACTGTTTCAGTGAATGTGAAATCTGGTATTATTAACAAACATTAAGAACAGGATAGCAAATTAATTAAAATTGTTTCCTGGAAAATTTTAATTTCCTTTGGCTTTAAAATGTGGTGGGGAAAAGCAGTCTGGCTACTGACAGATAACTTCTCTGCAAAGGAGGTGAGTTGAAAATCTTGAAAGTGAGACCAGTTTCAAAAGTTTTGGAAACACAGAGCTATTAGGGAAATTGCCCAGAATTCTTGGTGACTACCACCGTCCTCATTGTTCTGAACTGAATATTTGTGTCCTCCCAAAATTCATATGTTGAAACCCTACCTCTCAAGCAAAGGCATTGGGAGGAGAACCTTTGGGATGTGGTTAGGATTCGATGAGGTCATGAGGGTGAAGTCCCTCATGAATGGGATGAGTGCCCTTGTAAGAGTCACAAGAGAGTTTGCTTCCTCTACTCTGCTCTCCACCATGTAAGGACACAACAAGAAGCCAGCTGTCCACAACCAGGAAGAGGGTTCTCACCAGAACACAACCGTCCTGGCACCTTGATCTCAGACTTCCAGCCTCCAGAATTGCGAGAAATAAATTTCTGTTGTTTGGAAGCCACCCAATGTATGTTATTTTGTTAGAGTAATCCAAATAGATTAAGACATTCCTCAACCAATCTTGACAGGAAACCAGTTCTGATTTGTCCTCACAGCTCTTAGCACACCAAGAACCATGAATTCTGGAAAATTCAACTTTCTTGGGATCCAGACTATTTTGGTCCTTGAATATGTTTGCAAGCATTTCCTGTCCGAATGCTTCAAATACACATTATGTGCCTGCATGAGGGGCCTAAGAATCAGGTCATTATCCCTATTCAGTGTTAGCGGTCCAGTACAACATTTCAGAAGCTGTAATTCTACACGAATAGATTCTTTTTTTTTTTTTAAGATTTTGTCTATCCGAGAGAGAGAGAGAGAGAGAGAGAGAGAGAAAGTAGGAGGAGGAGCAGAGGGAGAGGGACAAGCAGACTCTGCACTTAGCACAGAGCCCGATGGGGGACTCGATCTCAGGACCCTGAGACCATGACCTGAGCTGACATCAAGAGTCTGATGCTTAACCAACTGAGCCACCCAGGTGCCCCATACACGAGCAGATTCTTGACTGAATTTCTGCAAGAGGCTAAGTCTTAAAACATCTCCTATTCTTTTAAGACCATCCAGTATTTTCTCAGAAATGGACATGAAATAAATCAAGCACTTTTCTCTCGTGGGTTAGAAGGTCAAAAAATAAATCATGAGACCCTGATTCAAAATGACCCAGTAGGGATCATTATGTGTTTCTCCCAATTTTGACTGCACATTTCATTGGGATGGAGACTGAGGAGCATTGGAAGGGGCCCCAGGAGTTATTCATTCCAGGCCTTATCCCTCAAAGATTCTGTTTTAATAGGTCTGGGGTGAGATCCAGGCATCAGTATTTGTTTTTAAACTGTCTGTGGTGGTTCTAATGTGCGGCCAGAGTGGAGAAGCCCTAATCTACTGCAATAATCCCCAAATACTGGCAGTTGCAATAGAATCCTGTCATGAGTGTCAAAAATGTCAAAAATACAGATTGCTAAATTCTAATGCAGACACACTGAGTAGAATCCCTCAAGATGGAACACAAAAATATAGCCTCTGAAGGAAAGTCCCATGCTCAGCCAGGTTTAGGGAACTGACCTAGTACTTTGCTACTCAAAGTGTGGACCAATACCACCTGGACATTTGCTAGCAGTGCAGACTCTGGGACCCGCCAGAGACCTGATGAATCAGGTCTTGTTAACAAGATCATCAGGTGATCCACAAGCCCATGAATGCATTCATCCCTCTTTTCACGGACAAGAAAGCAGGCCCGGAAAGTTAAAGGACTCAGTGCACACACGAAAAGAGTGTCTGGTTGCGGACAAACACATAGCAAGGCCTCACTGTCTAAGACTTTCTATCACATCACAGTGTATTTCTGAATTGCTATCCAAGCTTTTGTTTTGCTTTGAATATAAAGGAAGCACTTCCTCTTTAAAGTGCCATTTCTTCAGATATAATAGGAAAATAACCACAGTCTATGCCAACCACATATTAATCCCATTCTTAAAGAAGATCGTATACAAACTATGAGGTCAATAGTCCCGACTGATAAAAATTTCTCAAAGAAGAGAAGTTATATTTGGTCAGTGACAATAGAAAAGCATTGGAGATATTCCTTCCCTTTCTACAGCAATTCCAGGAAAAAGTGTCATCCTCTGAGCTGCTCCAACACTACCCGTATCTGGCATGATTAGACAGTTTTTTAAAAATTTTTTTGTTTTATTTTGTTTTTATGAAAATTATACCTTCTGTGGTCCAGAAATTCTATGGACATTAACAAGGTGAAACACCTTTTGGAGGATTATCACAGACTCTCTCTCTCTCTCTCCTTCCCTCCCTCTTCCCTCAACTTTCTTATGCAAGTTACCCTAGAGAGATGAATTTCAATGCACTAATACAAAGAAGTTTTCAGGTATTTTAGGAAGTGATGAGACACACAAAAGAGTTCTAGAGTACTAATGAGGAGAGACGATATCAAGTGGGGGTAAGAAAGAGAAGGTACTTCACAAAAGAATCCAGAAACACTGAAGGAAACACTTGCACTGATGTATAGTTTTTCCAAAGTCTGGGTTTGCCTCTAAAGACAATCAACAGGATTTTCTCTCTGACTATGCTCATTTCACCCTAACTTTGGAGAAACCCACCACTCAGAAGCCAGCACTGACATTCTGAAAGCCTTACCACCCCAGCACAGGGCTCCTCCAACAGAGGTTCAGTGCAGGTAGAAGCCCAGAAAACTCGCTGAGAGCTTTTTCAATTTGCTCTCCAGATCCCCTGGGCCTTTGTGAAGAAGGACTGAGCACAGGTACTCACAGCTCCAAGTATCACCTCACCCTCCAAATCTTATGATTCAAAGAGCTAAAGAATACACATTCCAAAAATCAGTGACTTCAAAGAAATGGAAAAACATTCCATGCTCATGGATTGAAAAACAAACACTGTTAAAAAGTCTAGAAGACCCAAAGCAATCTACACATTTAGTGCAATCCCTATCAAAATACTGCCAGCATTTTTCACAGAGCTAGAACAAACAATCCTAAAATTTGTATGGAGCCACAAAAGAGCTCAAATAGCCAAAGCAATCCTGAAAAAGAAAAACAAAACTGGAGGCATCATGATTCTGGATTTCCAGTTTTATTATAAAGTCATCAAGACAGTATGGTACTGGCACAAAAACAGACACATAGATCAATGGCTCAGAATAAAGAACCCAGAAATGGACCCACAACTCTATGGTCAACTAATCTCCAACAAAGCAGGAAAGAATATTCAATGGAAAAAATATAGTCTCTTCAACAAATGTTGTTGGGAAAACTGGACAGCAAATTATAGAAGAATGAAACTGGACCACTTTCTTACACCATACACAGAAATAAATTAAAAATAGATGAAAGACCTAAATATGAGACAGGAAACCATCAAAATCCTAGAGCAGAACACAGGCAGCCATGGAAACTTATTTCTAGACACATCGCCAGAGGCAAGGGAAACAAAAGCAAAAATGAACTATTGGACTGCATCGAGATAAAAAGCTTCTGCACAGCAAAAGAAAAAATCAACGAAACTAAAAGGCAACCTAGAAAATGGCAGAAGATATTTGCAAATGACATATCTGACAAAGGGCTAGTATCCAAAATCTATAAAGAAACTGTATCAAACTCAAAGCCCAAAAAAACAAATAATCCAGTTAAGAAATGGGCAGAAGACATGAACAGACATTATTCCAAAGAAGACATCCAGGTGGCTAACAAACACATGGAAAGATGCTCAACATCACTCACCATCGGGGAAATACAAATCAAATCTGTGATAAGATCCTACCTCACACCTGTCAGAATGGCTAAAATTAACAACACAAGAATCAACAGGTATTGGCGAGGATGCAGAGGAAGGGGGACCCTCTTAACATTGTTGGTGGGAATGCAAACTTGTGCAGTCACTCTGGAGAACAGTATGGAGATTCCTCAAAAAGTTCAAAATAAAACTACCCTATGATCCAGCAATTGCACTCCTAGGTACTTACCCAAAGCATAAAAAAATACAGATACAAAGGGGCACATGCACCCCGATGTTTATAGCAGCATTATCAACAATAGCCAAACTATGGAGAGAGCCCAAATGTCCATCAACTGATGAGTGGATAAGGAAGATGTGGTTTATATATGTGGTGGAATATTACTCAGCCATCAAAAAGAACGAACTCTTGCCATTTACAATGACATGGATAGAGCTAAAGTGTATTATGCTAAGTGAAATAAGTCAGTCAGAGAAAGATAAATACCACATGATCTCATTCATCTGTGAAATTTGAGAAAGAGAACAGATGTACATCTATGGGAAGGGAGGAAAGAAAAAAGGAGAGAGGGAAACCAACCATTAGAGACTCTTAATGATGGAGAACAAACTGCTGGCTGATGGTGGGAGGCTGGGGGGAAGGGCTAGATGGGAAATGGGTATTAAGGAGGGCACTTGTTGTGATGAGCCCTGGCTGTTGTATGTAAGTGATGAATCATTGAATTCTATTCCTGAAACAAACACTGCTCTGTATGTTAACTAACCAAAATTTAAATTAAGAAAAATCAGTGACCAAACAGGGAAATTCATGTAATAATTGCTAATGCGCTCCAAAGGGATTGGTTAAGAGGGCATTTCAACAATGCTGATTGTCAAATATTCATCATAAATTATGGTTTGGGTTTGAAATTTTGGTTTTATTAAAATATTTACTTTGTTTCTGGTCTGAATCAGCCTGTATTAAAATCTGAAGCTACATGTTTCTAGTCCACAAGGACAACCAGACTGACTTATCTGTGATAAGATCCTACCTCACACCTGTCAGAATGGCTAAAATTAACAACACAAGAATCAACAGGCTAATTACCTTACCTTCTGCTAATTACCTTAGCCTGTGATATTCTTTCCTGAACTTGTGTAAGTAGAATGCAGAAGGCCACTGTGCCCCCAGTCTCACTGAGCTAAGCTTCCTTTGGCTGCATTCTTCTTCACTTCAAGGGAATGAAAGGGAGCTAGATAACAAAGAGATGACGCAGGTGATGTCTAAAGCTTCACTCCAAACCTGGTTCTCAGGGAAATCTTCACTACCTCTATCTATACCCAGATGCTTGAGCCCAAACCCAGAAAGGCACCCTTTACATCTCTCCATTTAAGCCATCTGATTCATCACTAAACCCTAATAATTCTACCAGTGAAACACGTCTGATGCATCCACTTCTCTCCATCGCTATTGCTCCCAGGCCAGCCCAGGCCACCATCATCTTTCGCCTGGACTACTGCAACAGTCCCCCAGCTGGTCCACTACCATGGCTCCTCCTCCTTCTGACCTAACTCGTTGTTTCACAACAAGTAATCCTTGTGGCGAGGAGATGTGTCCACTGCACTTGGAATACAATGCAAAAACCTCTCCCTGAACAGCCAGGTCCCAGCTTTCTCTCTCTCTCTCTCTCTCTTTTTTTTTTTTTTTTTTTTTTTTTTTTTTTTGCTTACTGCAATCCAACTACACTGGCCTTTAAACTTCACAAACTTAGCCACTCATTTTCTCTGTCTCTCTTAGGACTGTTCAGCTGTTTTCTCTTCACCTGAAATATTTTTCTGCCCGCTTATCATCTAGCCACCTCTTACTTGGGGTCTCCATTTTACACTACTGCCTTAGAAAGACCTTCCCTGACACCATCTCCCAATCAAAATTAATCCCTGTCACTCTTAGCCACAGCACCATTTCCTTGTCTTCACGATGGTTACCATGATTTTTAATTATATGCTGGACATGGGTTTGTTGAATTCCTGTCTCCCCTACCAGACTCCGAGTTCCAAGCAGTCAGAGACCGTGTCTGTACGTTCACCACCGCATCCCCACAAGTGTTTATTGGATGATCAAATCAAATCTGATTCCTATTTAAAGTCATATAATCAACAATTATTAGAGCAATGCTAGATATTGTCAAGAATGTAGATAAGGAACGTGCTAGGTAGTTTTCTTCAAAAAACAGACAATTCTATTAAAAAAAAAATCAGGTGTTCCCTAGCAGATTTCCCTGCACTCTGGAAACTTATAAATTTAAATCATGGAGTCTATACTATTTTTTAACCGTGTCTCCTGGGTGAGTGATATCTATAGATATATTTAAGCTTCATAGAACAGTAACAGCAGAACAAACCCTGAAGCACATATAGCACATGCTATTTGGGTTAAATAAAATGCTGGCACAGATGGCTAAACAAGAGCATAAGTAACTTATATGTCATACCCACATCCACAATATTGATTTCTGGTAGATGCATTGCTCACTTCCACTATGCAATAGCAGACTATAAGGCTGGTATCCTTCCTGTTGTTACAAATACACCTTTACCTTACAGCTCTATAGCGAGGTAGCGTGCGTGTGCGTGTGTGTGTGTGTGTGTGTAGATACACACACTTTGTACCTTCCACAATGAGACTAATTATTATATAATAATATTGGCAACATTAAGCAGACCATCACTGTGGGAGTTTGAAATATGCAAAAAATATCTGTTAATTTATTCAAACTTGTTCAGCTGTCATCAAAGATAAAAATATGCTTCCACTTTTCATCTCCTTCAAAATCAAAGGTACATTTTTAAGTTTCTGTGTTTCTTTGATGGCATTAACTTCAACGTTTTTCCAACAAGCCAAAGTGGTTTAGAATGCGTGAGATTCTTTCACATACATTTCCGAAATTCTAATG
Source organism: Ursus arctos (assembly GCF_023065955.2). Classification (NCBI taxonomy): domain Eukaryota; kingdom Metazoa; phylum Chordata; class Mammalia; order Carnivora; family Ursidae; genus Ursus; species Ursus arctos. The sequence goes on along the minus strand of NW_026622930.1, from coordinate 36,088,863 downwards.
ATAGGAATAATAGCAATTTTGCTATAGAATATATTTCTCCACACACAAAAAGAGAATGTTCAACAATTCAAAATTTCTAATTTTAATAGTTGGTATTTTGTTCATGAGAAGATGGGCTTCTATAAAGTATACTGGCCAGAATTATTAGAAGCAAAACGTAACTGCAGTAATGACCTATAAGACTCATAGTCTCGGAATACAATAGAAAACCTTCACCCTGATACAGATAATGACAAACTTTTACTGAATTTTATTACAATAAAATTTTTAAAAATACCTGAAGCCATAAGACATGCACTAGTTACATAATCTTGGACAAAGGCTAAATCAGTCAAAATGTGTTTATCAGGGGGAAAAAGTATTACATATTTAATGTTTAAGCATTTTTCAATCCTGCAAATAAACAAACCTTGTTTTTGCAAACGATCTGCGTCTGTTCTGAAAGGTCTATATATTTTCTTTGAAGTTAACCTTTAAAGGCAATCAACACTAATGGCTAGAAAACTAATGAAGAGTTCCAATTAAGAGATGAGACTAACTTGCACACCTGGTAGAAATGCAGAAACGAGGCTTTTCTGAATGCATTTACAATCTAATTAATTTTCTAAAGCATTGTTCTATTTTTTTTTCTACTATCTATGCAGTAGGAGCTAATTGTGCAAGGGAAAGATGCAGATCACAAATTCGATTCCTTTTTCTCCTTCGGTCAGATTTCACAGGGTCGGTTACAGAGAGGCTGACATTTCTGCCTTCTTTGGCCTCTGCAAGCCACCAGTTACTGAGCTAAAGAGAGCTGATGTTTCTTTGGCTCTCAATAGTAGTTATTTGTTGGAGGGAGGAGTGGTGTTTGTTTGGGGTTTTGTTTTTTTTCTCCAAATAAGTAAGCCCTTGGTTAAAAGAGTCCAAATGCTTTAAGCTCTAACTCATCAGTTCATGTCTTAAAATGTCAGTGACTTAGTTCTTTGCTTTCTTCAAGTTGAAAAAAAGAAAGAGAGAAAGAAAGAAAGAAAGAAAGAAAGAAAGAAAGAAAGAAAGAAAGAAAGAAAGAAAAAAGGAAATCTCCCCTACCTTATCTTATCTAGAGAAAATAGGAAAAGATGAGTATTAAGCTCTTACTATAATGAGGCCCAGTGCAAGACCCGTTACATTGATGGCTTTGCTGAGTCTTTCCACTGACTTGCAAGGTCGTACTTAAAATCCTAGAGAGGCTTAGTGTTTCACCATGGGTAAAGCTAGAGCCAAGACGGGAGGCTGTGTCATCAAGATGGAAATGCCTTGGCTCTGTGGAGACCTCTGTTCTCTGAGCCTTAGAAATGCCCCCCAGAGTCCCGGAAAGATTGCGGGTTACTTTGACTGTGGTGGCTCTAGGAGAGAGAAAGACTGCTTTAGAAATGAATAAGGAGAATGTATCACACCTTTCATTCCTCACACAGAGATAAGATAGTCTGTTTCTGAGCCCAGTAAGTGAAGCAACTCTTTTCTTTCCACCTATAATTCTTTCTTAGGTCCATCGTATTTACATATATTGGCTGCATATGATGTCAGTTGACGACACGTTTCATGCCCTGACATGAAATCACCATAGCCAACCAGCATGAATTTACTTACTCTGCACACAGCACTTACAGGGGGTACAAAAGAAGTACATGGGAAAATTCTTACCTCCAAGGATTGATCATCTGGTTAGGAAGCAAGACCAATATTATACTGAGTGTGAAGGCAAAGAAGACCCTCAGATTTCAGACTAAAGACTAAAACTTTTAATTTGGTTTTATTTGAGCACAGCTGACACACAACATGGCATCAGTTTCAGGGGTGCAACCTAGTGATTTAAGCTCTCTGTGAGTTATGATGTGCCCACCACAAGTATGGTGTCCCCACGTAACACTGTTACAATGCCATTGACTATATTCCTTATGCTGTAACTTTTATTCCCATGACTTATTCATTCTAGAAGTAGAAGCCCGTATCTTCCACTCCCCTTTACCCATTCTGCCCATCCTTCCATCCCCTTCCCTCTGGCAACCATCAGTTTGTTCTCTATTAATTTATAGGTCTGATCCTGCTAAAAGACTAAAATATTAAAGACACCCTTGACAGAGATGGAGAAACAGCAAAGTGAGTAAGACTCTTTGAAGCCAAAATTAATGATAATTCAATTCTGGCCACAACTGAGGTTTACATTACTTGTGAGAAATACAAGAAGAGAGATTCTGTAGGCCATTGGAAACACAGAATTGGGACACAGAGAGGATACAGTTTAAATTATGACAGAGGACAAGCTTGAAAAGCAGGGTGAAGATGTGTAAGAAAGATGGTTGAAGTGTGAGCCTAGAGGACCACTTATTCTTCAGGAGAGGGGAGAGGAGGAGAAAGGAAGGACAGGGCAAGGAAGGAAGGAGAAAGGAAATAGGAAAGGAGTAGGAAGGGACCAGAAAGAGAAACCAGGAAAAAGGGCCAGAGAAAGTGCAAAGTCATCAAAGCCAAAAGAAACAAGTGTGGGGAGAGGGTAGTGGAACATAGTCTCGAATCCTGCAAAGTCAGAAAAACATGAACAAATAAAAGGCCTTTGGATTCACAAGAACACTCATTCGTAATCTTCTAGGACATTTTGACATTATGGTACAGACAGAAATCATTTGAAAGAGGTGCAAAAGGAAATGGTGACCAAGAATTAAAGACATCAACTACAGATGGTGCATTCACAGACTCAAAACACCTAAATGGTAGCAATAACTAAAAGCACAGACAGCGACATAGTATTTGTTATATGCCAGGCACTGTTCTCACCGTTTTGTCTATATTACCTCATTTAATCCTCACTCCAACACCATAAGCTGGGTACTCTTACTACTTGTATTTTACAGAGGAGAACACTGTAAGTCACAGAGCTCGTAAGCATTGGAGCCAAGACTCGCACGCAAGCCTGCAGAACCGTGGCTCCTAACCAATGTGCACATTGCCCCTCACAGAAAAAAAAAAGGCAATATTTTTATCATTGTGTTTATTATGCACCCCCAATGCTTATGTCAGCGCCTAGCACGTGGGAGGCACTCAATACATTTTTGTTTCACTAATGAATTATTAACTAAAAGAGTATGAGGGTCAAGCAAAAGCATGGGAGCTGTTTTGGGGGGATTTTATTCTGGGACCATTTTAACCCTTGTTGAAGAATTTTTTTATTCTCTCAATGCTATAAATATATGAAAATAAACTTCTTGTGCTTTAACTTGCCCCAAATAAAAAAATATGTCAGCAGACAGAAAAGGCTTACAGAAAAGATCAGGATAAAGATTAACTTCTCCCCTCAATCCAAGTAAGTTGTTTGATTTTCAGTCAAACTCGGCTATCTAAGGCTCGCCCTGCCATCTCTAAAAAGGCAAAATCCATTTTCTCTCGTCTGTGGGGTACTGTCTAGAACCGTTGGTCCTCGGGGCAAAACTCACTCAGAAGATACTTGAACTGGTAAGGATCGATTCCCAAGGATAAAA